>NC_056735.1:8790103-8912603 GCF_019279795.1 Protopterus annectens
GCAGTCTGGCATATGGAATTAGCAGAATGTAGGGTGCCATGAAGCCCAAAGCCTGCAGAATTGTTCTTGCAGATAACTGGGTCTTTGTTGCCAACATTTTGAAGTAAGAAGTCAGTTGTCTTTGTTTGTCTGGCGTGAGATAAGCCATCTGGGCAGCTGTATTTAAGCTTGCACCCAGGAATATTATCTCTTGAGAGGGTACTAGGTTTGATTTCTTTTCATTTACTGTGTACCCTAGGCAAATTAGTAATCTTTTTACAAATGCCAGATGCTGTAGTAGAATGTCTTTGTTCTCTACTTGGATAAGGCAGTCGTCCATGTAAGGATATATTTGAATTCCTCTTTGTCTACAAAATGCAATTACTGGTGCCAGGCATTTGGTGAAGACCCTGGGCGCAGTAGATAAGCCAAAGGGCAGTGCAGAGAATTGGTAATGCATTGAGCCAGCTATGAATCTGAGGTATCTTCTGCAAGATTGTCTGACTGGGACATGCAGGTATGCCTCTTTTAGGTCCAAAGTAACGAGCCAAGCCTTCTTGCACAGCATGGGCAGTAGCTGCTGCAGAGTCAACATTTTGAATTTTGGAACGTCCAGAAATGTGTTTAGAAAAGACAGGCCCAGTATTGGTCTCCAGGCTTTGTCCTTTCTGGGCACCAGAAAAAGTCTCAAGTAAAATCCTTGTCCCTGCTCTTGTTGTGGTACTTGCTGAATGGCCCTCATGTCCATGAGGGATGAAACTTGTTTTTGTGCCTCTGCCCATTGATTGTGTGGCAGGTCTGGCATACCTTTTGCCCTTGGCAGGGTGTGAAAGTGGAACCTGTAGCCCTGAGACACTATGTTCAAGACCCATTTGTCCTGGGTAATCGTGCCAATTTGGTGAAAAAAGTGCTAGTTCTCCCCCCAAGGGGGCTGCCAAAAGATAAGTGCTTGGTTCTGGCAGAGGAAAGTCATTGGGACTGTTTCCTGTATGGTTGTGATTTGTCTTCTCTGCTTTTGGAGGTAGAAGCACCCCATTGCTTAGGTCTGTATGAGCCTTGGGGCTGTGATCTGCCTCTGGGGCGTCTGTATCTGCCTCTTTGTGGCCTGTCTGACACTGGAAATACCAATTCTTTGTAGGCCAGTTCCTGCTAAATCTGGGTGGCTGTACCTGTAGGAAATCCTTAACTGTCTGCATGGATTTCGCTTTATCCTCCATTTTCTTCAACACCTCTTCTGCCTTAACACCAAACAAAGTATCATGCTGTAATGGAGCATCCAGTAATTTTGCTTTAACATGATCAGGCAGATTCTGTTCCTTTAACCAAGCATGCCTTCTAATGACAGAACACGTAACAGTGGCCCTGCAAGAGGCCTCCAGTGAATCAAAACCACATTGCAAAGTATGCTTTCCCACTTGTTCAGCTGCATGCAATAAATCCTGCATTTCCTTGTTATCAGAACATTCAGAATTTGTCAACATTTTCTGTTTAAGCAGTGACATTAAGTATTGCTGATATTTAAGAATATGAAACTGACAATTTAAAGCCCTTACAGCCAAGGTAGCAGAAGTGTAAACTTTTTTCCCCCATCTGTCCAGTGCCCTAGAGTCACTATCAGAGGGGACAGGGTTTTTTGCAGTGGAAGCCTTGACCCCTTTGGGACCCTGAGATATAGTTTCTGGGTCAGCAGCAGGGTTTTTATATAGAAATTTATGAGAGTCTGGAATCCTGTAGTATCTGTCTGGCTTAGCAGGTGCAGGGGGTAAAATACATCATCGACAATGTCTAGAACAGGTGGAATAGCAAGAGGTCTGTGTTGAGGTAGTCAAAGAAAATCTCTGCGCCTTTTCTTAGATTCTGAATAATCTTGGCTCTCCCAGTGAAAATGCTCCCTCATGGTATGCAGGGTTTCCCCAAAAGAATAATCCTCAGGAGGAGAGGCTGAAGGAATAGATTCTTCAGCATCAGAATACTCATAGGGAGGAAAAGAGTACCCCTGTTCAGAAGAGGAGTCAGAGGAAATTGAAACCTGATCAAAAGAGTCATATTCTGTCTCTTGCCTAGGCCTCTTATCAGGAGGGGGATGGGAACCCCTGATCAAAGTAATTAGGTCTTCGGCCATTTTAAGCATCTGTTTCTTAAGCATGGAAGTTTGTCCAGGAGAATGCTGTACTCGTTTCTTTGTCTTTAGAGCTGTTTTGGTCTTTGTTTTTGAAGCTGAGGTGGGCTTGACATATAATTGTGTAGGTCTGAAAACACCCTCAGAAGCCGATGCCTGCTCAGCGGCTCCGGACCCATCTGAGGGAATAGTTTCCGAGGGTCCAATACCTTGAGTATCCAGAGGCCTAGTCGGCTCCACGTGGGAGTTGGTAGCGGCCTGTGGCTCTGAGGTAGTGGGCGTCAGGGGCTGCGAAAGCACCTCACCGAGAACTGGCGAACCGGCGACTGGCCTAGCGGTGGCCTCGTTGTCGGTTTTGGACCTCGGATGCCTGTCCTTTTCCTTGCGCTTTTTATAAACTCCGGTCGTCGGTTGTTCTGACGGCATTATATAATTAAACCTTTGGTCAAAGTAATGAAAGGCAAAATCGTACCGATGCTAAATAGTGCGTTGGTTAAATCTAGCACAAAACCGACAGCTAGCAACGTCGTGATCAGGGCCTAGGCAAGGAATACAGTAATAATGAAAATCCTTATGAGGTATTTGCTTTCCACAAGAAATACAATTGTTAACTTTTTCTGACATCGGTCTGGAGCAAGAAAAAAGTTTCCCCAATGGGGTACTTAGCTTTAATGAAGACTTTGGATCTGAAATTCGATTTTGAAACTCACAGGAGTTGGCCGATCGGCACTTGCGAACTGCTTTTGCTTCAGGCACCGCGCAGCAAGAAAGACTAAAGAAAATGGCGTTGGCTGCATCTTTTATACCCCTGGCGCACTGATGTCAGGGAAGAGGCGACAGCAACCGACGCCGGACCAAGACTTTGGAATTCAGGCCGACTCTGGGTAGCCTGCCAGCAGGATAACCCAAGAGTAATGACTGCAACTGTGAAACACGATGAACATTATAAACGGCTACAAATATGCAGGCTCAGAGGTTCTTGGATTTTGTCAGTGCATATGCTGTGGAACAGCTGGTCAGATCACCCACATGGGGCTCAAATATGTTGGACATAGTATTCACTAACATGGGGGAGCACTGCCCCCCCATGTGATGTCCTTCTTGGTAAGATCAGACCATAAATCAGTATCTTTTGAAATAATTACAAGGCCAGATACCCCATCAAGCTCAAAAATGCTTAAGGATTTTTCCAAGACAAATTACCTCCTCCTAAGTGAAGGCATAAGAAATTTCAAAGCTCCGCTGAAACATAAATACATGGACTCCTAGGCAGAGGTGTATATAACGCCCTGCATTACCACTTAAGTAGCTGTATAGAATAGTCTGTACCAGACCAGATTAAAGCCAGTCCTCAGTTTAAAAAAAAAAAAAAAACAAGCCACCCTGGTGGACCCTTGGAATAAACAGGGCATACAACAAAAGAAAGACGCTAATGTCTAATAATAAGAGGGAACTGGCTCTGCAGATGAGGAAATCCCTCAATAGTCTAAACAAACAAATTAGAGACCTTGTCAAGTCCTCCAAAGGAAAAATAGCCTCCTCAGCTAAAGATAATCATTAGGCATTTTTTAACTATGCCCGAAATCTTAAGGGGAAAACCCAGCTACGTGCAGAGCTGGTTGTGAATGGCACCACCCATACTCAACTGGAGGGAACTGCCACCCTGCTAGCTGACAGATTTGGATCAAACTTTAGCCCCCTGCCCCACTGGTCATTCCCTAAAGTATACCTGCCACCATTCCTCAGCCTACTATCTCAAGATAGCATGTCATTTCTGCATTCTCTAAGGCTAAAAATATGGCATCAATGGGTCCAGACAACATCCCAGGTTGCCTTTTAAACAACTTAAACATGACCTAGCAGATCCACCTGGATCCCTGTTCAACCACAGCCTTCGGACAGGCTATGTTCCAACAGAAAGGAAGACAGAAACAGTCATTCCTCTGTACAAAAGGTGGACCACCAACTGACCCAGGAAATTATAACCCCATAAGCCTGACTAGGCTTGTATGCAAGGCCATGGAAAAAATCATTATGGACCTTATCAACAAGGACATAGGTAATCTCCAGACTCTAGACCCAACTCAGTTTGGAGTCGTTAAGGGTAGATCATGTCTGTTAAACCTGGTTGACCTCTTAGAGAAGGTCACTAAGGTCATGGAGGAGGAAAGTGCATACTGGCTACCTTGACCTAGCCAATGAACCTGACACAATCTCCCACTCAGGTATTATACAGAAAATGTTTCAACTGGGAATTATCCCCATGTCACCAGGTGGGTAGCCAAATGGCTCATCAACAGGATGCATACTGTTAAAGTGGGTTAATACACTTCTAGCAAGAGTCCAGTCACCACTGGTTTACCATAGGGTTTTGTGCTGGGCCCTTTACTGTTCAGAATGTATTTCTCAGAAGTCCAAGCAAATGTGGATGGTCTGTGACTGACCAAGTTCGCTGATGACTGCAAATTGGGATCAATCATGGAGTCCTTGAATGATACTGATATATTTCAGAAAGGATTAACACAGATAAATGATTTTTGCCAAAGCCATGGATTGAAGCTAAATGCATAATTACTTCCTTTGGAAAAGGTAACACCCTTGTTAATTCCAATATAGACAGCACCACCCTAAAAGTAGACCCAATGGTATGTGATCTGGGTACTCAGGTTGACAGACCTAGTGGTATGTGATCTGGGTGCTCAAGTTGATAGACCCAGTGGTATGTGATCTGGTTGCTCAGGCTGATAGACCTAGTGGTATGTGATCTGGGTGCTTAGGTTGATAGACCCAGTGGTATGTGATCTGGATGCTCAGGATGATAGACCTAGTGGTATGTGATCTGGGTGTCTCAGGCTGATAGACCTAGTAGTATGTGATCTGGGTGCTTAGGTTGCTAGACCTAGTGGTATGTGATCTGGCTGCTCAGGTTGATAGACCTAATTGTATGTGATCTCGGTGCTCAGGTTGACAGCAATCTGAACTTCGAGCACCACGTCTCTACAGTAGTGAGGAAGTCCTTCCACGTGGCAAGCATCGAGATCAAAGGAGGTTATAATTCCTCTGTACTCGGCCCTCATCAGGCCAATAATTGAGTACAATATACCCTTTTTCACGTACCTCATTAGACACCTGCAGCAGCAGATGAGACCCCAAAGGTTTCTCACCAAGAAAATACAGGGTACACAAAACAAGTCTTCTGCGGAAAGTATGAAAGCCCTATCAATGTATTTTGTCTCCTACAGACTACTAAGGGGTGATCTGTGTCTGGCATACAGAACAATCTCTGACTCTGTCTTGATGCACATGTTACACATTCATAAATCAAACTGCATGAGGCTCACTCACTTCAAGGATCTTAACCTAGCCACTGACATGAACAAATCTTGCTGGAGAAATAGATACGTCTCTCAGAGACTACCCCTTCTCTAGAACAAGCTTCCCATTCCTGTGAAGCAGAGGCCCTCCCTTGCCCTCTTCAAGTGCAACATAGATGGCGCCCACGTCCCTCATGGAGAGATGCAGTCAGTACTAATTACCATACCTTTGGCTCATACCTCTGTGAACTTCATTTACATAGCTTTTGACAACTGAGATTTCAGGATAAATATGACAGGTCTGCAAAGGCTCTTGGGTCATTATCCTAGTAACCTCCTATGAATAAAAAATAACTGGATCTAGATATTTCCAGGCAGGCTTATACAAGCCTGGACAGTCCAGTATCCAGCCTACAGGTGGCGGCATTTATAATTTAATCCAACCTCATGTTTTCTTCATATTCAGTAAAATAAAAGGTTAACCAATAAAAAATGAAAGCACATAAGGCAAGAGCAAAAGCAAATTCAATCGTAAACTATGGAAGAGGGCTTCCCCTAAATAAGGCAAACTTATCCTGAAAAAAACAAGCAGTCCTCTTATCTACATTGGATACAAAATAAATACAGTGAAACCAGAGAATGCATTTTTATTCAATGTATTGTTCTTATTCATGTACCTTTAAATGCACTATGCTGCCTGTTGAATAGCCACAGTGATCAAGCAGGTCACATTATATCACAGCTTGGTAACAGAACAGATAACATCACAGTTCTTTTTGTGAAAGATAAAAGTGCGTAACCATTAAAACTCTTTTTATTGCTCCTGCTACAGTTGCTTACTAAAGGGTGTGTTGATTGCTGATGTCAAAAACAGCTATCACGCAAAACGAAACTCAAAAAACTACTTAATAAAAAAGTAGCTACCTGCAAACTTCCTATTAACACAAGCAGGAAGCACAATGTTCAAGGGTTAAAACGTTTTGCTTTTGAGCTGTAATCCCAGGGTTCAGTCCTGACATATGTCCACTGTCCGTGTACAGCCATCATGTTTTCTCTGATTAAGCTAGTTTCTGCAAATCACAAAACCATGCTGGCTGACTGGACACTAAACCATCCATTTATATTGCATTTAACCTTGCACAGTTGAAAAGAATCCAAGATGGACAAGATCACTGACATGGTGAGTGGTTGATGTGACAAAGATCTGGCACAGCAGAAGAGCCCACAGTGACCCAGTGATTTTGTACCCATGCTATGATGCTAGTGCTTTTAATTTAACAGCGAAAGAAGAAAGCGCTACCATGGCATCTTTGTCAGCAGCATGTTCTAAGCCAGTTGCAGCCAAACCTCTGACTGTCCTAGACTTTTGCACCATGGCTCAAACTGAGGAGCTCAAGAAATGTACCCAGGAGTTTGGGGAAAAAAAGAAATGTGAGAGAATGATAAGTGGAGGGCCCTTGAAGTCAACACTGCCAAAAATATAATTTCTCCATACTCAGTCTAATACAGAATATGGATAACAATTTTCTGATGGGGGAAGAAAGAGGTAACAGAGAACATGTTTTGGGAGTGTAATAAATTGAAAGAGTTTAAAAAAATCCCTGCAGAGTACTCTGTCAGAAATATTGGGTGAGCAAATGGCTATAACTAAGGAAATTATTTTCTGAGCTGAGATATAGGATCTGACTTGCCTACGCACAATAAGGGCTTATTAGGTTTATTTCTGTTGGCTGCCAAAAAAGTGATTACTAGAAAATGGAAATGAAAGTGTAAAGCAACTGCATGTGAAGTAGTGACTGTTGTCACAGAGATAAAATACCTTGAAATGGGATCCTCAGAAAAAGGTAGGAGCAGATTACAAATAAATAATGGAAACTGTTGGAACAATGCATGCAGAATAATGATTTGAAGGAGGAATCAGGTTTAAGGGAAGGCAGGAAATGAGCAACTTACATAAAGTTCAATTGATGACAACTGTACAAATGTGAACTTGCTAACATAGTTTGTTTTCTTGTATATAAATGTAGGTCTGCTTATGTCTTAAGTGATAATACAATGCTGGTGTTAATTAATTTCTAAGAGCCAGTGAGTACTCCAAAGCCACTTAGGCAGCACATCAGCAAACGCAAACCTCAGTCACATGTTTACACTTTATCCACTACACACACGATAGCGTCCACTATGTCCGCCACTAGAAAGAGTCACTTGAGTTGCATGCCGGAGCCCCTAGGGCTACCAAAGCATGCTAGAACAAATGACAATGTTCTAGTCAGGTGATTCAATAGTCAGACACACACTCCGCTCATCACCTCAGCGAGGAGATTGATAACTGGCCGTCTCCTGGGCGCTAGAATCCACAATGTTATAAATGCCCTTAGATCTACACATGACCTGGTTATTGAGTAAATAGGAGTGAATGACCTTAGATAATCTACCCTTGGGAATAAGAATAGGGACATGGTTGAGCTCTCAGTGTACCTGCCTGAGGCCAGGAAGCAGCTAGTCTTGAGCAGTGTCCTGCAATCACTATGAATGATGTCAAAAAGAACCGATTTCAACAACTGTCTCAGCAAATGATGTCATTCAAGGGAGTTCCAATATGTGCCAACTTCAGGAGGTGGATGAGACTCTAGCATACTTCGCTATGGATCACCTCTATCTTCAGGGTTTTCACATACTAAGACATCTTTTTCCCCCACAGTGTCTTTTGAAGGCAGAGTTAGTCTTCTAAACTGTCCAACTTAACAGACTTCAATTAAGCCTTCATCACATTTTGCAACTGCTCAGTGCTAAAAGTCTAAACAAGAAAATGACCTACCTTGAGGCTTTTCCGACTCCCGAGCACGTAACACATCTGTACAGTTGCAGATAATTCATGCTAATGCAGTGGTAACACTCGTTCTTTACCTGGGTTTAGCACCAGTTACTCATTCAGAATTCCAGGTGAGGGAAGGAGTGTATCCATATTCCAAACTCAGTACCAGTACCTCACAACAAATTCAGCATAACAATGACTTGGAACTCTTGGATATCTTACTGCCAATTAACAAGTCCAATTAGCACATCATTGTTAACTACAGGACCTCTTCTATGTCTTCCACCATATAGGACACCTATCTAAATTAGAGTACTTACCTACTGAGCCCAACACAATCACCCTGGGAATTTCAGCTACCCATCCCATTAACTGGCAAACATATGTTTTCTTAACATAACTAATGACAATTCTCTTGGTGACATAGTGCACTTTCCCAATATGAGTTAGAATTTCCTCAGCCTTTCTTTTACTAATATAGTACCAGTCTTCTGTTTCACACCAAAGGTCTCCTCCTCCATGACCACATCAGACCAGAATGTAGTCATATTTTCTGTATCAACCCAGCCAAAGATGGTATGCAACTCTACTGTATTCATGTTTTTTCTAAGGCCAACCAACTAGCACTTTCAGACAACCAAAGAAAATTTAAAAGGCCCTTTCCCCTAGGAAATAGCTACTTAGATCACAGATTTCTGCTACCACCTTAACTACTGCAGTGAAACATCTGTCTCCATCCATCACAAATATGAAAGCAAATTTAAGAACACATTCCTGTGGTGGAACCCTAGTATGAGCAAACTAAAAAAAAAAGAAAAACATCTGGCACTAAAGAATAAACTCAAATCTCCTCATTCTGTAAAAACCTTAAGAAAATCAGCAATGAACTAGGAATAAAACCAAAACTCACAAAGCCAAGTATGCACTAAATATTGCCATCACCTGCAAATATAACCATAAATCTTGTTTTTAACTATGCTGGGAATCTTAAGAGTAATAAACATTTAACTGGGTTATCTCCTGATGGCACCATCTACTTCCACGCTGAACACATCACCAGTGTACTCATTGATAAATTCAGTTCCAACTTTTAAACTTTGCTGTTACATGGTACACTAGAAATATTGTTAGATTTTCGTATTATCCCAGGGTTGAAGGTTTGGACAGGGAGATTCAGGAACTTACATGGAAAATTAGGAAATGCAACATAAGGAAAAAAACAGTACTTTATCAGATTACTTGCGGCATTTAGACCACACAAAACTGCTACTTCTTAAACAGCGTCCCCTATCTGAAGTTTGAGACTCTACACTGCAAGTCCTGAAACTCAAAAAAATTATGTGTGAACCTCTGAATGTAACAGCAAGGTGGGAAGTACGCTGTTACACCTAAAACTGTTCAATTGCAGTGAAGCAAGGCCCTTCCCATGCAGCCCCACTCCCTGATACGGACAGCTGTACCTTAGAGAAGAGGGGAATACTCCAAGATAAAGCAAATGTTCTTCATATTGATCACTGCTGCATTAGCCTTAGCTGTACTGGTTATATCTTGCCAAGGATATAACAGCCAACCAGCTTCAGGGCACCTTCCATGTACCCAAATTCTCAAGCAGCTCTAGCTGAACTGACTAAAAGACAAGTCTGGGGACGAAGCCCTCTAGAGCTGTACTGACGCCGAAAAGTATGCTCCTCTGAGGCTTGCAAAGACTGACACTGTCTTTAGCTGGGCAGGTAAGTTCACTTTGGGAGAAAAACGTTCCATTTTCTTATTTTTTTACTACTGTTGTATTACTTTCCTCTTCAGGAAAGTTATTTTAAAGATAGAAGTGTTGTGCTTTAACAGACTGTCTCAAGAGTGTAAGTACTTTTAAATGGAGCACTCATTTCTGTCAGTTTAAAAGTAGTGTTAACTAACTGATAAAATACTTTCTGTGGAGAAATTGTGCTTATTTTTCCATTGTGGGGCTGTGCCACAGTGCTTGAAAGTGCTTTTTACGTTTTTTTTTTTCCCTAACAAAAAAAGTAACTTTTGTGGACTGGTAGTTTTACTGGCATTGTTGCTTATTTTCCCCAGGACAGAGGTACCATTTTCTGCTTGACCATGGAACAGATTGTCAGTTCCATGGTTGGTCCTTCTTCCAGCTTCAAAAGGAAAAGGTTAAGCAAACAGTCTCTGCATCCACAGCTGGCTAGTAATTTTCCTCAGCCACAGGTGGGTGACTAAGCTGTGGCCATTTGCTGTACCTCAGACCACTCATCTTTTACCCCGGATCCCCCTGGTGTAGTGCCTACAGCCACTATGGACCAGGGGTTAGCCATGTCCTCTTTGGCTGTTGGCGTTCCCTCAGTGGGCAAGAGAGGGCCACTCTTGACAGTCCTGGGAGAGGGAAAAGGAAAGGTTTCCCTGTTGTATCAGATTGCTGTGCCCATCCACGGGAAAGCAGAAGCTGTCATTAGTAACACAGTTGGCCCCATTTTGCCTGTCAAAAAGAAACAGAAAAACTAAGTACGTATCTTCTCCTCCTCAAATTTCTTTGGATAGGAGTAGCTTGCTGGGACTGGTTCAGGGTTTGATTCAGGCTATTGATCCTTCTTGTAGAGTAGTCTCTTGTAAAAGAAAAAGGGACGCCAACTTTCCTGAAGAGATTCAAGGTCCTACACTAAGGCACTGTATGAGCACATCCACTCATGCATGAATCGTGCCATCCCAAATAGAACCAAAATGCTCTCCTCCAAAAAAAAGGAAGCTAATCTGGTGGTACCCTGCAGAAACAAACTTTAAAATAAAAGGAAGAAACTGTTGCACAAAAGAGGAAAATCCCAGGATGCAAAAAAACTCCCTTACCAGCCTCAATAAGAAGCTGAGATCCCTCATAAAATCTTCCAAAGCTAGTTACGAAAATAAAATTACCAAAGATTCCAAAGGCAACCACAAGGCGTTCTATAACTATGTCAAGAATCTAAATGGCAATGCTCAGATCTGCTCTGAGCTACAACAGCATGGCATTAAATATACTGATCCCAAGGATATTGCCAATATCCTGGCAGATCAATTCAGTGCCAACTTCACCCCCCTCTCACCCCCTAAATGGCCCATCGCAATACCGGAAAATTTCCAAATTCCAGTAATAACGGCCACACAGGTAAAAAACGGACTCTCCAAAGCTACCGCCCCATCAGTCTGACGAGCCTGATCTGCAAGGCCAAGGAACGTATTATCATGGAACTTATAAACAGACATTGGCAACCTTCAAACATTGGACCCCGCCCAGTTTGGGTTCGTGAAAGACTGATCTTGTCTCCTGAACCTGACTGACTTCTTCAAATCAGTCTCCAGAACCGTGGATGAGGGTTAGGCGGTCCACAGAGCCTATCTGGACCTCGCCACGGCCTTTGACACCATCCCCCACTTTGGAATCATAGACAGACTTACTAAGCTGGGCATTAATCCCTACGTCACTCAATGGGTTGCCAACTGGCTTACTGACAGAACCCACACTGTAAAAGTAGCCAACTCCAAATCCAGTTCCAGACAATTGACAAGTGGAGTACCTCAGGGTTCAGTCCTGGGACTGCTCTTGTTTGGCATCTACTTTTCTGAAGTACAAGCCAACACTAAGGGACTCTGGCTAACAAAGTTCGCAGATGACTGCAAACTTGGAGCCATTACTGAATCCCCAAATGATGTAGATACTCTACAAAAGGGTCTTACAGAAACAGATGCTTGGTGCCAGAGCCATGGGCTCAAGCTCAATGCCAAGAAATGTATAGTTATCCCCTTTGGGAAAAAACATGTTAACATGAATTACCACATAGGTAGCAGTACACTAAACACCGAAAAGTGTGATAAGAGACTTGGGGACACAGGTGGACAGTGGTCTCACCTTCATTAACCACATCACCACAACAGTCAGGAAATCCTTCTATGTGGCACACCTCATCACTAAGGGCTTTTCATCCAAAAAAAAGGAGGTCATTGTCCCACTGTACTCATCCCTCATTAGACCCATTATAGAATACAACACCCCGTTTGGTATGTACCTCTCAAGACATCTGCAACAACTAGAAAGGCTGCAGAAATACCTCTCTAAAAGAATCGCAGGCCTAAAGCAGATGCCCTACGCTGACCGCCTTAAAAAAACTCCAGCTATACTCTGTCGCATATCGTCTACTCAGAGGCAATCTCTACTTAACATACAAGGCCATGTCAAACCCAGAGCTGTTGGACATGCTACACTTAAAGAAATCCCAATCCCTCAGAGCCACATGCTCCAGGGATCTAAACCTTGTCATCACAATAAACAAAACATGTTGGAGGGATAAGTTCCTGACCCAGAGACTCACCAGACTCTGGAATAGACTGCCCATACATGTCTAGCAGAGCGCCTCTTTGGCTCTCTTCAAAAGGAACCTTGATGATTGGATAGGAGAAAGGAAATTCACCCCGGGGATCATGTCAGTCGCCCTTGCTAGATAGGGGTCCAGGGAAGTAAATAGTATGGGAAGAAATAGCCAAGGAATTGCTATGGCTAGGCTTGTATAGGCCCTAGGGCCGATAGCCTAGTACTAACCTATGAATGTGAACAGGAAGCTACAGGGATGGATTCAGGGTTTTGTCCTCAGATTTCTGATTCAGAGGAAAGCTTACTTTCTGATTCTCCCTGTGGGGGGGGGGGGTTCTCTTTTTCTGATACTACTGCCAGAATATCCCAGTGTTTCAAGTGGGAGAACACTGAGGTTTCTCAGTCCCATAGAAAATACCATGAGTTGTTATAGAAGGATTTTCCAGAACTTGCATCCATTCCTCCTGCCCTGTCTGTTTTAGAGGATTAGCCAGTTGTCCCTAGAAAGGCAGATAAGATGTATAAAGTTTCTCAGTCTTTTAAATTTGTATACACTGTTCCCAAACCTGAACCAGCAGCTATAGCCTTAGTTGACTCTTCTGCTGCTAAGTTGTTCTTCTTTCGGCTTCTCCCAGTTAGGGGTCGCCACAGCGGAACTCCGGTCCGCTAATGACTGGCAGTAGATTTTTACGGTGCCGAGGTGCCAGCTCGACGCCCACCCTTCAATGACGGTATGCCCATTCTACGCATGTCTTTCGAACGCCACTCGACCGTGGGGAGGACATGCAGACTCCACACAGAAGGTGCTCCAGCCGAGAATCGAACGGGAGAACCTCTTGCTGTGAGGTGACAACACTACCGCTGCACCACCATGGCTTTCTTCTGCTGCTAAGTACTTAGTTAATTACAATCTTACTTTCTAATAAGGATGGGAAAATAATTATTGATAGGTATGATGGAAAAGTGTATACTTCTGCAACAATGAATTGCATAATTTTAAATTGTCAGGCTCATAAGTTAAAGTTTATTCTGACATATTGTGAAAGCATGAACAATGTTTTATCTACAGTTTCTTCTTGTGAAGAAAAATATGCTTTGAGTAACTAAGTTTCATCTACTGAATAAGTCACTACTCATCGCCTGCGGTATGTGTATGACTCTGTTGATACTTCTTCCAGGGCTATGACCACCAATATGATTTTAAGGTGGTTATGATGTTACAAGTGAGATTTTAAATTCTCCCTTGGATACAGATTTAGTGTTTGGCCCCTCTGCTGCAGAGGTGATAAAAAGTGTGACAAAAGGGGTAAGTTGATCCAGGGAATCTCTAAGATTTTCAGCCCTCCTTTTCCAAATTGTCCAAGGGATCTTCCTTCTCTTCATCCAATTTTAGCAAATAGCAGAATAAGCAGTTTCAACGGAATTCAGGTAAACGAACATTTTAGAAGGAATGGCAAGGAGGTTCAAAAAGAAGTCTCAAACCACCCAAAACCAAGAGCTCCAAACCAAAAAGTCTGAATGACTTTTCAGGAGACCTTGTGACCTCTTTCCACCCTGGCCCTTTTTCTCTTCCAAAAAGTCTGAATCTCCATTTTTCTCTTTGGCAACAGATTGTTTCAGACAAATGGGTTGTGAAAATCATTTATCAGGGTTACAGATGGCAGTGGGAGGAAATTCCTCCTTTCCATGGGGTCATTCCTCATCCTGAAGATCAGACTCTTGTTTCCACCTGCTCTTCATCACAAGATGTCCCAAAGAGTGATAGAACCAGCTCTTCTTTCCCAAGTGGAGAAGGGGATTTATTTAAGGATATTCCTAGTCCCAAAGAAAGAATATGCTTGAAGATCAGGTTTAGATCTATCTTTACTAAACCTGTTTGTATTAGTCACCAAAATCAAAATGATGTCACTTCACAACCTGTTGAGTCCTCTTCCTCTTTCAAGTTTCCTGGTAATACTGGACTTAAAAGATGTTTATCATCATTCTTATTCATTCAGACTTCAAATGTTTAAGGTTTTGTGTGTCTGGATCACATTATCAGTTTTCTGCCTTACCAAGAGTGTTCACAAAGTGTCTAGCTCCAGTTATAGCTCAATGCAGGCTACAGGGTATTTACATTTTTCTGTATTTAGATGACTTACTTATCTATGCAGTCTTTTTCAAAATGTCAGGAATCTCCCTCTCGGGTGAGAGTTCTCTTATAAAAGCTGGGATTCCAAGAGAACATTTAAAAGTTTATCTCGGTTCCCTCATACAGGATTGTGTTCCTGGGATGTCAACTACACACCTCAGTTCAAGAAGCCTTTTCGCTACAGGAAAAAATATCTTTATTTAGATATATTTCTAAAGTTTTCCACTTTAGACTTTGGTCACTGTGTGGGAATACCTCAGGATTTCGGGTCTCGTGGCATCTATGATTCTCATACTACCCCTAGCAAGTCACCAAATGAGAAAGATACGATGGTAACTGAAATATTTTCGGTCCCAGCATCAACACGCTTTATCTTTTTAGATACCAGTACCGGGGTGTGTCAGAAGAGAAACCACTTGGTGGAGATAACAGATATCCTTAAATCAAGGTCTCTCCTTCTTCCTTCTTCCTCCTTCCAAAGCAGTCAGTCATCCCAGATGCTCAAAACTTTGCTTGGGGAGCAGTTTCAGCAGAGATAAAAGTGCATGGGATGTGGGATACCAAGGACAAATGCAAGCACGTAAATATCAATGAGATGTTTACCCTGATCAAGGCAGTTAGTTCTTTGCTCCATCTTTAGTCCCCGGGACCTCTTCAGGTGGTTACAGACAATACCACAGTGATGTGGTACATTAACAATGGTTGTACTCCTTTTGCAGACTAGCCATGTTAGCTTGGGAGATAGCTTCACAGCACAATCTCACTCTACAGGTGCCCTACATTCCATCAGAGCAAAACTGTGTGGCAGACAAGATGAGAAGGACCAGACCCTCACGAATGGAAACTAGATCTGGAGGTCTTCCAAGATTTGAGCCATCTGTGGGAGTCCCTCAGGTAGACCTCTTTGCCTCTTCTCTGAACAAACAACTAACAAAATTCTGTGCCAGGACCCTATCCAAGAAGTCCTCGAAGACAGATGTCTTTTCTTTTCTTTAGACAAGAATAATCCTGTACACCTTTCCACCCTTTCCACTAATATCCAGGGTTCTTCTTAAGATTTAGAAGGAATCCTCTAAGATCATTGTGGTGACTCCCTTCTAGCCCAGGCAACTGTGGTTTTTCCTTCTTTTGGAAATGGCCAGAGGCAATTACCACAAACTTCCTTACAGAATAGATCTGTTCACACAAGAAAAGAGCTGTCTGACATCAATCATCTTCAAATGATTAGAGGATGATAGGGTCTTAATTCCTTTTAGACACTTGTTTACTGAGGACATGTAGCAGGTACTAATGGAGGCAAGAAATCTTGTTACTAGAAAATCATATATTAGTAAACAGAAAAGGTTTTCTAGTTGGTGCCAACAACATAACCTGCACCCATTCAGGGCTAGTTGTTCTCTGGTTTTACAATATTTGTGTGAGTTACTATAATCCTATGGCTTTTCTTATTTCTCTATCAAGGTTCATTTATTGGCCATTTCAGTCTGCCCATGGATTCTCGTCTTTCAAGGCATTCTGATGTCAAAATATTTTTGAATGGGATTTTGCATAACATGCCTCCAACTAAACCAGTCACCCCTCCTTCGGATCTTAATTTTGTGTTGAAGAAACTAACACTTGCTCCATTTGAACCAACTAATCTGTTTGACTTGACGTTCTTAACATGGAAACAGTTTGACTGATTGTTCTGACCTCTGCAAGAAGTGTATCTGAGTTGCAAGGTCTTATGATGAGTTAACCCTAACTAATTTTCCACAAGGACAGGGTTTCTTTGAGCACTAATCCTTCTTTCATGCGTAAAGTGGTATCAGAATTAACTTTAAGCCAAACTATCCATTTCCCTGTTTTCTTTCCTGAACCTAAAATGGGGGAGAAAGGATACTCCATACCTTGGATGTCCACAGACAACTCAGGCAACTATCTTGGAAGAACTAAATCTTTCAGATCATCAGATCAATTGTTCATTTCTTGTGACGGTAAGAAGGAACAACCTGTGTCAAAATAGACTATTTCTAAATGGTTGTCTAAGACTATTATCTTTTGTTACACTCACCCTGACAAATTTATTCCAGACAAGGTCAAGGTCTATTCTACAAGGACCTTGGCTTCTTCTATGGCTTTTTGGAAAGGGATCGATTCTAGAAGTATTCTAGAATCTGCTACTTGGTTCTTTGTACATACTTTTACAAAGTACTATAAGGTGAACTCCTTCTCTAGGTCCAGATCATGCTTTGCTAGGTCTATTCTTCAGGGGCTCCTGGACCCTTCTCCTTCCACCTCCCAAATATTGTTAGTTCTGGTAATCCACCCATATAGCTAAGCCTACTGCAGCAGTAATCAATGTGAAGAATATAGTACAGTTGTATAAACTGAACTTAATGTAAAAGTAGATGTTTAAATGATCAGTAGCCACTTACTCCCTCCATCCCCTTTGTTTTTGGTGTATTTTTATGTCAGTGTGTGGACATTAAGTTTTTATTGCTTCTAGCATCGTCTTTTCAGGGCTTGGCCGTCCTCTCTCTCTGCTGGCAGGAAAGCTGTAAATGGCTTTGCACCCAAACATGTCTTTTAATCAGCTTAGCTAAAGCTGCTTGACATTTTAAGCACTTGAAAAGCACCCTTAAGCTTTGGAAGCTGGCTGACTATTATACCCTTGGGAAAATATAACCCATATAGCTAAGGCTAGTGCAGCAGTGATCATTCGAAAATCTACTTTTATGGTAAGTTCAACTTACACAACTGCACTTTTTTGGGTTTAGTATATATTTGCCTATAACCACAGAAATTCTTATGGTTGTGAGGATCACACATACGGTCCTTGAATGCGGACTGGGAACCTATTAAAGAGTTAATTCGGTATAAACACAAGCAGCAGTCCTATGTATTCCACAGCTACAGTGCTGGCAAGGAAACAGTCATATTCTACTACAAGAAATCAAGGTTGGGGGATATCCTTGAATATAAAGGCTACCAAGTAGATGGCTGGTCTAAGACTAACTTGAATATTATACTTAATGGGTCTTATTTTAGAGATTTACATGAAATTGCAAAGAAATTGGATAGAATGATTTTTTTTCCTTTTGGAAAATTCAGTTAAGGAGGTTTTGTTCTATAATAACACATGGGACAGTAGAGAAATTTATAAAAGTCCACTTAATAACCAAACATTAAATTCTTACAACCAGCAAGGGAAATTATTTGAAAAGGAGTGAATATTTTTAAAAAAGTAGTGATCTCGTTTTGATGCTTTGGTTTTATAAAAAGGTGGATGAATTGTGCTTCTACATTACATATACATTTTGTACAGTTTTAAATAAAAATGCTCAAAATCCTTCCTTGTTATGTGCCATGGGATCTTCTAATGTCCACCTAAGTTGCTTCTGACTCAGGCAAATGCGACATTCATTTAATGCCTCCTTCAAAAGACAGCCTGGAATGCCTTACTGCACTTACAAAGTGGGTACATTTTAATGACTTATGTGGCGGGTCTATATCATCAGATCGAATAATGAAAATCTCAACATACCTTTCATCAACACGGAAATGTTGAAACTGCACTTCATTGAACGGCCAAATCACCAATTTCTTTCCAAGGGAAAGAAATCGGTAGGCCAAGAATGAACACCACATAAAAATAAACACTTTTAAGTGGGGGGCTCTGCCCCTACACCCCCCCAATGTGGGGGGCTGTACCCCCCTAACTAAATATTCTAACTCTGAGATCGCACTACAGTCGGGGGAAAGGGCAGACATAACAGAACGGCCAACTGATTTCTTTCGACTTCGACATTTCCGTGTCGATGAAAGGTAAGTCGACATTTTTAGTATTCTATCTCATGATATAGACCCTATGTGGCTTGGTTATGCATATTAAGCCGTAATAAAATATCAGCACTGTTTTTTGTCTAGTGGTGTTCATTTATTTTATTGTAAGAGTATGTTTTATTAGTATTTTTATAGAATTACTGGGAGGATCATGTACTTTCTATGTATAATGTAACCTAGAGGCTGCTTCCTTTGGGAATTGGAATAATTGAAATATTCCCTTTTTTCCGAGTTGGTGTGATCTTGGAGTTGGTATGTATAAGTGGGCGTGGTTTACAGGTGCACTGGAACTTGTCCCACTGCAGAAAACACTTACAGTACATTTTTTCTGCTTATTTATGTTACTTGCCTTTGGTCCATGAATAAATGGGCCACAAAAAGTTCACGTAGGCCTTGAAAAATGAGCTGCAAAACAGTATTTCATGGAAAATCATACTAGCAGCATATTAAACCTACATCCAAATGCATGCCAACAAGTGCTGCATGTATCAGCCAATGCTGTGCTTACCTCTGAATAATAAATTCTTTGGCTGGATCAAACAAGTTGCCATGAACTATCCACTCATCCACTATCTGCAAATAAGGCCTTACTGTGTCAATCCAAAGAGAAAAAAGAAGGGAGACCTAGAAAGAATAACGGAAGTAGTCAATGTTAATTCTAATAATAAATGCAGCATATATCTAAAACTTCCTTAATTAATGAAAAATAAAGCTTAAACCTGACTGTGGTGTCAACAATTGGTTTTATTTCTAAACAAATGATTACTCCAGACTTATTCACATGTCCACTTACTCTCAGCTGGTAGAATCACAACGGCAATATAAAATGTACCATTTCCAAGCTCTGAGAGGGAAGATAAATGTATTTTATGACTGCGGTGTCTTGTGTGAAAGTATGTAGAAAACTGTGACAATGTCTCTTCACTTCAGAGGACAACATGTTTCATGCTTCTTAAGACAGAAGTAGTGAACTTCATGACACCCATGCAGATGGACAATACAGTTACAACTGTTGAATCCTACACAAATGCACTCTATAAGCACTTACATGAGTGCATGGATCGTGCTATCCCAAACAGAACCAAGACGCTATCCTCCAAAAAAAGGAAGCCAATCTGGTGGTCCCCTGCATTAAACGAACTGTACAACAGAAGGAAGAAACTGTTGCAAAGGAGAGTAAAATCCCATGAATGGAGGAGCTCCCTGGTCAGCCTCAGTAAGAAGCTGAGATCCCTTATAAGATCCTCCAAAGCTAGCTATGAAAACTAAATCGCCACTAAATCCAAGGACAACCACAAATCATTCAATAGCTATGTCAAGAATCTAGATGGCAACACCCAGATCTGATCTGAGTTACAGGACAAAGGTATGAAAATTACAGAACCAACTGATATTGCCAACATCCCGGCAGATAGGTTCAGTGCTAACTTTACCTCCCTCTCAACCCCTAAAGGGCCCATATCTATACAGGAAGAATGCAGAGTCCCTGTAATCACAACTATGCAAGTAAAAGCTGCACTCTCTAAAGCCAAAAACACAGCATCTATGGGACCGGACAACATCCCAGGCTGCGTTTTACACGAACTTCAGAACAAACTGGCTCCCCACTTAAGCCTCATGTTCAATAAAAGCCTCACATCAGGCTTTGTGCCCACTGAATGGCGCACAGCAACAGTTATCCCACTCCACAAAGGGGGAGCCACCACTGATCCTGGGAACTATCGCCCTATTAGCCTGACGAGCCTGGTCTGCAAGGCCATGGAACTGGAACTCATAAACAAAGACACTGGTAACCTCCAAACTCTGGATCCCACCCAGTTGTTCGGGTTTGTGAAATGCAGATCATGCCTCCTGAACCTGATCACCTGAACCAAAGCCGTGGATGAGGCTAAGGTGGTTCACACAGCCTATCTTGACCTCGCCAAGGCTTTCGACACCATCCCCCATTCTGGAATTATAGCTAAACTCACTAAACTAGGTACAAATCCCTATGTCACAAGATGGGTTGCCAACTGGCTCACTGACAGAACCCACACTGTAAAAGATGCAGACTCCAAATCTGACCTCAAAGCAGTGACAAGTGGAATACCACAGGGTTCCGTCCTGGGACCTCTCCTGTTTGGTATCTACTTCTCTGAAGTACAGGCTAACACAGAAAGCCTCTGGCTAACAAAGTTCACAGATTACTGCAAACTAGGAGCCATAGTCAAATCCCCAAATGATGTGGACATCCTACAGAAGGGCCTCAGAGACAAATGCCTGGTGTCACAGTCATGGCCTCAAGCTCAATGCCAAAAAGTGCAGTGTCATCCCCTTTGGTAAAAACTCTGTACCCATGAACTACCACATAGGCAGCAATCTACTTAACACCGAATGTGTGATAAGACACCTTGGGACCCAGGTGGACAGTAGTCTCTCCTTTGACAGTCACATCGTCACAGTAGTCAGGAAGCCCTTCTACGTGGCACACCTCATCATAAAAGGGTTCTAATCCAGGAAAAAGAGGTCATTGTTCCCCTCTACTCGACACTCATTAGACCCATTATAGAGTACAATGCCCCTTTTGAAATGTACCTCACAAGTCATCTGCAGCAGCTGGAAAGGCAACAGAAGTACCTCACAAAGAGGATTACTGGCCTCAAACAAATGCCCTACACTGACCGCCTCAAAAAACTCCAGCTTTACTCCATAGCATATCGCCTACTCCGAGGTGATCTCTGCCTAACATAAAAAGCTAGGTCAAACCCAGAGCTGTTGGACATGCTACACCTAAAGAAATCCCAATCTCTCTGAGCTACACACGCTCTAGGGATCTAAACCTTGTCACCACAATAAACAGGACATGCTGCAGGGATAGATTCCTGTCCCAGAGACTTCCTATACTCTGGAACAGGCTACCCATCTATGTCAAGCAAAGTCCTTCATTAGCACTCTTCAAGAAAAATCTTGATGAGTGGATGGGAAATAGGAAATACACCCCGGGGATCACTCCTGTGTCTCTGCTCGGCAGGGGCACAGGAAAGTAACCTTCTTGGGTGGCGTAAGCCATGGAATGTTGTTGGCTAGGCTTACGTAGGCCCTTGGGCCGACAGACTAGTACCTACCTATGAACATAATGAAATGTTGCAGAGAAAGAAAAAACATCAAAAACAAGGAAGAAAAGAAGTAAATTTGCTAACAACAGAAGGAAGGGACAAAAGAAGTAATTTTGCTGAGATAAACTGCAAATAAGCACCTCATTTCAGCAGTGACATGGAAAATAATTCAGAATCACACAGTAGGCAAAGATGATATCAAACTCAGGTATATATATATAAGGTTTTGTTGCATCCAGTTAAGCCATAGTCCCTACTGACTGAAGTCTCCACCCACACTGTTAAGCATTATACCGCCATTCAGCTATGACCCTGCCAACAAAAGTGGGAAATATGTTTTTGGACATGACAGCACACAACAACGTTTGCACAATGCCTTGGAGAAGCCAGCCACACTGACTAGACATACATAACTGGCATAAAGGCAGCTACATCAAAGCATGGCCAATGGTACAGAAAAGAAAAAAGAAAAAAAAAAGAGGTAAAAAAGTGAAATGTTGAGGCCTGCTTCAGGTGATTGTACAAATGCGTACAAAAATAAACAGACATTTGTTATCTAATCATGTGGTGTAGTTTTAATATACAGAAATGCTGTGTCGAGCTTTTTAATTTCTGACGTTTGTGAACTGAAGGACACATTTCTCTAAAAGCTCATAATATTGTTATATTTACCTGTACATCAGTGATTAAAGTTTTAAGCAGTAGATTTGGTGTTGCCATGCTTTTATTTTACCTATCTGATAACATACCATCAACGTCTGAGCCATATCTTTTTTTTAGTTTTATAGTAACCCATCTCTGCTTGTGAATGATGAAGATATGGACTTTAACTAGGTGTTCCCCAGAGTGTGGACTGATCCCGATGCAGTAAATTCAGTGCTAGCAGCTGTATCGATTAACATGAAGTTGAGAAATTATTTCTTGACTAGAGTGGGTTAACATAATGTTGGCCAAAACTGAAGCATCAATGCAAACTGTCCAAATGAACTGCAAAATTTCAGACATGCATTCAAGCAAACCGAGTTCACAGAGGTTTGCGAGTATGCTGACAATCAACCTTTGAGGCAGACAATATTAACTTACATAAGAAAGGGTATGAAATGAATGTAAACATAATTATTTCTTTTAGGAACTGCTTACTGATTTTAGAGAGGTAGAAGAAAAACAAATTAAGACAAAAGTTAAGTTTATTTATTTTAATCTGTTTTTATTCTATGGTTTTAGACAACAGCAACTCTCCTGTGACTCAGTTGGCCCATTTGGTTCCCAGGGGCAACAGCTGGTTATAACAGACCATCATCCAGGCAGCCATCATGGTTTTTCTACCTAACCCTTTGATGTGTACAAGCTTCCACTCATGGTGATTTCAGCTACTGTCCTATCTGTCACAAAGACTGTATGCCTGGCTCTTACACAAGGTTTCATACCCTGACCTACATCAGGCTGGATACCTTCTGGCATGCCATGGTGGAAGATACCATCTCCCTACCCCTAGTATGAGCATGCAGAGGCACTGAATGATTAATTTCCATCTCCCCTAGCTAGCTCCATCTGTACCCAGGGTTCTCTTCAATCGTGTCACCTGGGTTGTAGTCTGAGTTTCATACTTCTGAGTCATGGAATCACAGTTTAGAGCAGCAAGTTAGAAGATATTTATAGCATAAAGGTTTCAAGAGGTGTTATGAAATCTTTGATGACAGTGCAAGGGATAAAGATAACAAACTTAAACCTAATAAAAATTTAAAGTTTAAATGAGATACAAATGATTATATGGCTGTGACAATTTTTAAATAAAAATAGAATAGCATGCTAGGCAGAAAGAAAGAGTTTTTTTCATACAGTACTGCCTAAAACGGTGCTTCTAGTACTGATGACATTACTGAAGAGGAGAAGGCACAATCTGGTAAAGCATCCATTGTAATTTCTGATAATCCTTCTAACTCTCACTGAAGAGGAGGGCCCCTTTAATTACAAATACTTAACCATCTAGTTTGATAATACCCAAACCTTTTCAGAAATTGGAAGTAAGCAGTTGGCAACCTACACAAAAGCTCTCAAAGGAGGAAATGGACAAGCAGGATGATGAAATGATAATGAAGAACAGCCAGCAGGAGAAAGAAACATAAGTACGCAAGTACAAATTACAGGTACCATCCATTCATTCCCATCTGTTACAAGACTTTCACATTTTTAAGTGAATGATACTATCTAAACATGAACTTTGTGCCTGAATCTGAAGTGAACATTACTGACTTATATAGGCTTACATCAATTTTTTCATTTCATTAATTTACAACGTAAGCTCTCTCAAGGACTATGCATACAGATTTTATAGCTTATTTGGAATTCATGTCTTTTAAACATCCATCCAAGAGTAACTTTATGCTTGGAAACTTGAGACAATGAACTGAAAACAACCAATTAAAGAATAAAGTTTTATCATTTTTTTTACTCCATCTAAGCTGGAAACAGGATGTTGCTGACTGAATTGCTATTCAATACAGATACCAGAATCTGTCATGGAAATAAAGGTACAGCTACAGTGCTATTACCCAAGTGTTACTATATTCAACACTTAACATCCACTCTATCCAACATATTTTTTATACCATAAAGTAACTCTGAAAAGCATGTATGAGTGACTGAACTCATAAAATCCTTCTGAATGATTGTTTTGATCCTACGTATATGACATACTGAGTTGTACAGACAACTTAAGATGAAAACCACATGCTGCATGGTGTTCTTCAGCATTCTGAAAATTCACAAATATGATCACAACTCCGTTCCATCTTATAATTTCTGAAAGGTCATATGCTTAAGCATGTTGTAATATAGCAATAACCCACGCCTGGGTGTGGGTAATGCTGGATTTACCCACGGTTGGCGTGGTTTGGTCCCGAGGGCGAAGCCCGAGGGACCAAACAAAGACAACCGTGGGTAAATCCAGCATTACCCACACCCAGAAGTGGTTATTGTTATATTAATGCCATTATTTAAGAAAAGAAATAATTACTTTTCTTAAATAATGGCATTGTATAATGCCTCTTTGCTGCCCTTCCGCACCTGTCTGGTGTTCACGGCAGTTCTGATGTACTGCGCATGCCTACGCAGTACATCAGAGCTGTGGGCAAAAGCAACGGAGAACGCAAGTTCTCCGTTGCTTTTTACTGTCTCGCTGTGTTAAATGGGTTTAACATAGCGAGACAGCTTTAAAATAAGCAACGGAGATCTCCGTTGCTTATTTTAAAGCTGTCTCGCTATGTTAAACTCATTTAACACAGCGAGACAAGTTTAAAAAAAAGCAACGGAGATCGCAAGATCTCCGTTGCTTTTTACTGTGTCGCTATGTTAAAGGAGTTTAACATAGCGAGACAGCTTTAAAAAGCAACGGAGATCTCCGTTGCTTTTAAATCTGTCGCTATGTTAAACTCTTTTAACATAGCGAACAGTTTATACTAACGGAAAAAGTCCGGGCGACCGGACCTTTTTCCGTTAGTATATTGAAGGATTTACCACGGGCACGCTGGTTGGGCTGGCCAATCAGCGTGCACGTTTTTAGGGTAGGCATTGTATAATTTGCTTTTTTTTCCTTTTTCCTAGCTTGCTGTTACAGCAACCACAAAGGGTATCAAAATGTACATATGAGACACTGAGCACTTTTTTTCTATAACTTTTATTAGGTGATGCAGTTAAGAACAAAGAGATACTTATCATCACAGTTATCAATTTGCTATGTTCTGGCATCAGACATGATGAAGGTGTTATCGCCAAAGGGTGGCTCCTGGAGCAATATACAGTGTTTAGCCATCATGAAACTGAAACACTCATCACGTTCTCCTGGCCCCCTATTGAAATGTCAGCACTCAAAATGTCAAGTGCACACAAGCCGGAAAACAAACAAAAAAAAAACAAACAAAAAAAACACCAAAAACACAGAAGAAGAGCAAATTTTGAAAATTGCTCTTTTCCTTAAAACTACTTGTTGTTAGGGAGAAGCCCTACTGCACCCCATGAACATATATATAACAACTCCAAGATTGCTGTTCCCTGAGAAAAGGGAATAATCTGAGATATGGCATCTCAGACTTAGTGCATGTAAGTCCGATCTTTAGGCCATTCAGACTCGGCATTTCGGAGGGTCCTGCATTTTGAATGGTTACTCATTTTGCTACTACTTTTTGGTAACGCTATCATTTCCAGTTACTGGATACAACCATGGGTACTCCCCAAGCTGTACATCATATTATGTAGGTAACTTGCCTACAAAGAACATTTTGGTTTATTTAATTGAGCATTTCATTAAAATATTCATTTTTTTCCCACAGCACATTGAGACTATCTGATCAGGAGCTTAATTTGATCAAGGAGCTTAAAATGTTGGCATGAATTTCCAGATATTCCGGTTGACTTCTGTGCTGCCTTGGTTAAAAAAGGAAGTCTACAAGTGATTCCAAAGCATTCTTAGACATGCTAATATATGAAGTCTGAGGATCATACTGGAGCCAGATCATTTAAAAAAAAATGGTTGCTGTCAGTAGTTTGCTATCTTACAACAGCACCCATCCAAAACATATTAAAACACAATGTTCCTAAAGCAAAAGTGTGAGTGGTAGTGTGCAATGCATCCAATTTTAATGCAATGACAAATACATTTGATAAGATGAAGGATCATTTTCTTGATAGGAATTATCAAAAGATAAAGTGAAAGCTATAATTGTTGTTTGTGAGCAGTTCCATACAAGGGAAAGCAGAATAATATATTCAGACTAGCGAAGTTATTGATCCATGTGTTTTAAACTCACATATACGGATGTACAATTTATATCGGAACAGTCACATTCTAGAAGAGCTGCTAGGAATATAATAAAGAACATGTACTAGGTTTTAAAGAACAGCAGGGTTGCTAACAGGATGGGCTTTATTTTTTGTATAGGAGAGGATGGAATTTAAAATTACTAATACGAATAATGCTCACATTTCCAGTCGAACTAGCTCTAGAAGGTCAAAAGGTGCTTTTTAATAAAAAATTTACTTTTTAATATTACTCACATATTACTTGCAAATGTATGCATGTAAGGACAAATTCACATATCCAGATACAGGAAAAGTAAAAGCCATACTAGAGATAAGCTAAACAGGGTCTTCTTTCCCCAATGATTCTGCCAAGCCCGTTCCCTTGGCTGCGGTTTCACTGGATGGTAGGTAGGGACAGTGAGAATCGCATTCATCCATTCATGTGTGTCACTAATTATGGCAACTGCAAGTCATATGGTTTAATCTATGTGACCTTTTGCATTTGCAATGAATTTTATGTGGCAAGGATAAAGGTAATGTTAAACATATCTGTTAGAGAACATCTTTAAGACAAACAGAACAGTGATGCTAACAACAAACTATGAAGAGACAAGCAAGGAGTTGATCACAAGTGTCTATTTATTACCTCTAATGCAGATTTTATTTTAAAGTCTCTTGGGGAATAACAGTACAGATTAGTTACTGGTCTCTGAATCAAGGTGGCACTATGAGTTTAATTCATCCGTGGGAACAGGGCAATACCAACTCAGGGCTGTGTTTTTATTGCCCTTACATGACATTCACAGTTATTTTATGGACTAAGAGAAAGCATATGACAGGGTGCCTAGACAGGAGTTGTTGGATTGTATGAGGAAGTCAGGAGTGGCAGAGAAGTATGTAAGAGTGGTACAGGATATGTACAAGGGTAGTGTGACAGTGGTGAGGTCTGCACTAGGAGTGATGGATGCATTTAAGGTGGAGGTGGGATTACATCAAGGATCAGCTCTCAGCCCTTTCTTATTTGCACTGGTGATGGACAGGCTGACAGATGAGATCAGACAGGAGTCCCCGTGGACTATGATATTTGCGGATGACATTGTGATCTGTAGTGAGAGTACGGAACAGGTTGAGGAGACCCTGGAGAGGTGGAGATATGCCCTAGAGAGGAGAGGAATGAAGGTCAGCAAGACTAAGACAGAATATATGTGTGTGAATGAGAGGGAGGACAGAGGAATGGTGAGGATGCAGGGAGTAGAGTTAGCGAAGGTGTTTAAATACTTGGGATCAACAGCTCAGAGTAATGGTGAGTGTGGAAGGTGGTGAAGAAGAGTGTGCAGGCAGGGTGAAGTGGGTGGAGAAGAGTGTCAGGAGTGATTTGTGACAGACGAGTACTAGTAAGAGTGAAAGGGAAGGTCTACAAGATGGCAATGAGACCAGCTATGTTACATGTGCTGGAGGCAGTGACACTGATGAAAAGACAGGAGTCAGAGCAGGAGATGACAGAATTAAAGATGTTAAGATTTGCATTAGGTGTGACGAGGATGGACAAGATTAGAAACGGTATATTAGAGTGTCAGCTCAGGTTGGATGGTTTGGAGACAAAGCCAGAGAGGCGAGATTGGGTTGGTGTGGACATGTGCTGAGGAGAGATGCTGGGTATACTGGGAGAAGGGTGCTAAGGATGCAGCTGCCAGGTAAGAGGAAAAGAGGAAGGCCTAAGATAAGGTTTATGGATGTGGTAAGAGAGGACATGCAGGTGGTTGGTGTGATACAGCAAGATGCTGAGGACAGGAAGAAATGGAAACAGATGATCCACTGTGGCGACCCCTAACAAAAGCAGCCAAAAGAAAAAGAAGACATGACATTCACAGTCAGCTCCCTGAATTCTGAGAAATCCACACCACATGGGTTCCTGAAGTAAATCAGAAGCATCAGCATGCTGAATGAATGTGGAGGCCAATCATTCTTCGCTAAGTGACACAAAATTTTTTTCACTTTGTGAATGAAGGCTTCCTGGCATTGTTAGTCACCCCTGACATCACAATCTGAAGATCCTAATGGATCAGAGGTTCTACAGCAGAAGCCAGGTCCAAAGGGGGTTCTGGTTGTTATACCCAACTGTGGAGGTCTAACTTGACTTATATTAAGAGGGATTACTGCACGACCATTGACCTCAGAGCCTTAAACCTACAGTCTTCTCTGCCAGAGAACTAGGCTTTTTTACTATGTTACCCCCAAGGCTGCCAAGACCATGAACTTCTGGCCATTATCAGGAACAAACAAACAAAACTGGAGTGTGTCCAACTGCAAGCCAATGAAAACAATCCTTTGAGATGGTATCAGGGAGAGCTCTTTTCAGTTTAAGGTCACCTCCAAGGATTACAGCTATAGGAGTGTCCACTCCAGGGACACCATGAGAAAGTCCTATAACTGCATCACCAGGAGCTAGTCATCAAGGCAGAGGAATGCATGGAGTTCCTTCTTCTGCAAGATCTCTGCTACTACAGCAAACATCCCGATTAATGTCACATCTTGATAAATGTTCATGGAGCATAAAAAAGATAAATAGCAACACTCTATTAAAAGAGATTCCTCCTTTAAAGGGAATTCAGGAAGCCTTCTGTGTAGACTCTAGGCAATTTTGTGCTAAAAGGCATCCATATGGCCAGCAATATCATTCAAGCGCCCACCAGCAGCAGGGATAAGATCCCTGGAGAGACAACAATCAGGGCTAGAAGTACCACATGTGGTCAGTAAAGCTGCTGAGGTCACTGATGAGATGGAACATGTCCATCCCTACTGAAAGCAAAACAATGCCAGAGTAGAATCTTCATCCTTATTCTGAAAGAGAAATAGCTTCTACTGCCCTTGTGAAGAATATGGGCCTGCCCCAACAGCTCTGCAGAGATGGTTTGCTGTCTCAACAAAGCACTTTCTGGGGAAGCACCCTTAGAGTCCTAAAATGTGGTCATCCATGGTCACTTTGGAAACCCAGTAATCTTTACCGAAGGCTCTTCAAGCAAATGAGAAGGCTCTAAAAACTGATCTCCTTGGAACACATGCAGAGGACAGTCAGAACTGCAACTGCTGGACCAGTGGAGTTGCCCTCAGTGGTGACTCAACTGGCAACACCTGGAGACAGGACTGCTTCATGATTAAGGGAGCCCCTCAGTCTATCCGCAAGTTTTTTTCTTCTTGGTGGCTGATTAGAACTAGAACAAGAAAAAGAATGTGGGTCAAGAAGGGGTTCCTAAATGTCCGCCACAGTGCCAAGGGCCTGCCTTCTTTCCAGCAGATTACACACCAGTTCTGAGAAGGCTGACTGAAAATATCCCCCCAACTTCTCTCAACAGATCTCTTTAAGGAAAAATTCTCTCTGTCATCATGTGCAATAATATACTAGAATCCCTAGCCAAAATGTCAGCACAGTTAGCATTAGAACAAGCCACATCGTGGCCCACTTTGGTAGCAATATGCAGAGTCTTGACCACTCCTTCCTTAAACCAAATCTGAAGAATGGCTTACAGCTTTTCCAGCACCTTATTCACTAAGAAAGACTGGAGTCTGGACATGTGAGACATACTGCTAAGAAGCCTATCCCCAGAGTGTTAAAAGAGAACACTTTGTTGCCCTCCATGTCCATTGCTTTAGACTATTTTGTCAGGTAGCAAAGTGGGCAAAATCATATATCCTAAGTATCCTGTGCTGGACTACACATCTCACTAAGGTGTCCACTTCAGAATACATGGTCAGGATCTCACTTTAATCAGTTATGGGCAAAAGCAGGGCATACATCTTCTTTGAAGCCAGAACAGCAAACTCCGGGTGCTTCCAATTTGCGTATACAGTATCTCTGATAATGGTCTCCACAGGGGATTGACCAAAGGCTCCTCAGTCTTCCCAAGTTACTCGTTAAAGTGTTTCTGGGCAGAAGGAACAGGAAGCACATGCTGGTTCATGGTGGACTTCAGGAGCTTAAGCTTTTTTCCAAATGAAGAGACATCCAGTGGGGAGCTGAAAGAAACGAAATTTCTATTACCTTCATTTAACTATGAGATAATGGGCTGTAGATTCTCCAATCCTCAAAGAAAGCAGAGACAGGGAAATGCCTACCCTCTGGCTCTAGATTGCATATCCTCACAGACAATCAACATGTTTGGGACAAAATGTGCATCTTGTGGGCACAAAGGGTCAGGGTGCTGTGCCTGCTGATGCTCCTTGCAGATGTGAGAAGGCTGCACTAGATACCATGCCATTATCAAACCATGTTCCCTTTGGCTGCACTACCACACCCATGATGACAGGCCATTCCAAACCTCAATCTGGCTAAAGTCTAGATTCTGAAACATGGAACCTAGCAAATGGAGAACATGGTGACCCTCATTTTGGGCCACTCTTGGCCCACCTTCTTCTTTTGTGAAGAAAGAGTTCTCAGTTCCATATGCGACCAGTGTGCAGCTGCCAGATGACTCGAGTGGACACTCCTTTGGATCAGGCTACTTGCAGGCCTGTTCCACCCAATTAAGTAGGTGAAGAGATGGGTGGTGTTGGTACTGGGAGATATCCCCTAATATGGTTGCCACGTGTACACTTTTCCAAGCCCCTTGTCAACTGATGAAGCATTGGACTTGAGCAAATGTGAGTCCTCACTAACTGAAGACAAAGACATGATGGACTACAACAAAGAGGCCATCTTGAAAATACACTTATCTTCAAATATTGCCTACCATTTGTTTCTTTAGTTTTTTTCAAGTGTTCCAGTAAAAACATGGGACTGTGTATAGGACCATTCTTCTAACCCCTGCATTGGGCACCTTGGACTGCCACCATTCTCTGGACAGTGGAACTTCTCCCCTGTACTGCCTGTAAAGGGGGGGGGGGTCAGGTGAAATCTTTGGCACTATCTCATAATATGGCAGCCACACAAACACTTAGAAGGCTCCAATGTCTCACGCACTGAACATGGACACTCCACAATACAAAACCCAGGATCAAGAACCAGTGTGTAAGCAGCAGAATAGAACTTCTAAGCCTGGAGTCTAGGCAAGCTCCTCTAGAGCAGAGTCTGACATCATGATATCGGTCAATATAGTGTGCATGCCTCCAGGCAAGCCAGTTTTTTAGAAAACAAAATTCCGAAGTGAAGCAGATGTTAAAAAAGACCAAATAACAAACCCACTAAGGAGGGTTCCTAATGTTAGTTCAACATTTTTCAGGCGATGATCTTTAGGTTCACCAAGGCAGCAGGCTCAAAAGGTCGGTAAGCATACCCAGCAAGAAATTCAATTCACAAGGAGAAGACTATGTCTTGCTGGAAGCTATAGACTTAGAATTCTGTTGATAAGCATCTAAACAGTTTATGTCAGGTTAAAATCCATTTCCCCACCAAGGCATAATTGGTCAAAAGGTTCAAATCATATGGGCACCCAAAACATCTTCTGTAGTTTTCTAAATTCAGCGAATGTGGAGGAAGAGAACATTTTTCTCAAACAAAATCCTTATCACAGTCTTTAGTACCTCTGAGATTTCCTCTGCTAGATTTGGAGGAATAACAGAAGCTGCTGTAGTACCAAATCAAGGGTGGAAAAAGTTGTCTTGCCACAGTTTTGTGACATCCATTGTATACACCAGACTAATCTTAGCACAGTTCTGAAGATGAATGACCTAAAACAGGGCCTCAAAGGTAAATATAGTATCACTAGTAGCTGAGTTGGGAGGAGTGGAAAAAATTCCTAAAAGTGACCTCTGACCAAAAGGCATAAAAAATGAGAAGCCCTTTTTTATGTCTGTGAAGAGATCAACTTCAAGACTGTACTATGCCCAGAAAATAATCCGAACAATCTTCTGATGTAGCTGCAGCTCTGGTAGATGGGCTTTACTACAGTTAAGGGTGTTTACTGTGGTGAGATTATTGTTTAAGTGTCAATAGACAAGATGACTGAATTATGACTGGATTTTAACAGATTTGGCCAGGGATGGAGACAGAGTAAGATTGGTGTAGGAGGTGGCGATGCGGGTTAGGACAAGACCTAGAATGTTATGATTCTTAGTAGTAGGCTGACTACCTGTTCCTGGGAATTGGTATTTATCACATCAAGGACTCATTGGGCATTTGTAGTGTAGGTATTCCAGTTAACAGCTGTATATGTTTCTGTTTGTGGACAAATCAGTTAAGACATTTAGAAAATGTTTTTGGTCATCAGGGGACAAAAAGAGAGCTGAACTGCTGTATGCCCCACTACATATTCCATACACACTACACAGACATCCAGAGTGCCATGTTCATGTAGTATCTTAATGTACTGCAAACACAGCTGCACTGCTGTATGCCTTCCTATAAACTCCACATGCACTGGACCCTGCCACAATGTCTTGCTTATGCTGTATAACAATGCAGGGCACAGACTGCTGCAATGCTGCTACATATTCCACGCTCACTACACCCTGCCAGAGTGCACTGCTCATGCTGAATTATAATGTAATACAGAGATGCACTGCTATATGCCTTCTAGTGTGCTCCATATACATTTCATCCTGACACAGTATCTTCTTCATGCTGTATCACAATGCAGGATAAAGAGTGCTGCACTGCTAACTGTACTACATGTTCCACATGCCCCTAGACCTTCTTCTCTGAGTAGTATCATAATGCAGTGCATACAAGGGTGCACTACAGTTAGGCTCATCATATGTTCCATATGCAGTGCACACTGTGCATCATAATGCAGGGCACACAGTGCAGTCCTGCCATAAGCCCTACTAGATGGATCATATCTATTAGACCACCACAGTGCCCAGTGTCTTGTTCCTGCTGAATTGTAACGTGGGGCATACAGTGCTACAGTGTTGCATGCCCTACCAGTCTAGTACTTCCCAAGCCACCTGTTTCTCATGGTGTGCAGTGTATTCTTGGAAGGAACACAACACAATTCTGTTTCTTGTACTCTGTTCACTTCACAGGCTAGAAAACACTGAGCCTGAACTGAGAGACATGCAATGTTTCTGAATGACACATTTATTAGTTTCTTTTTTTTTTAAACAAGAAACATCTTTATAAAATTATCAATTATGATAATAGGGAATCATACATTTATATAAACAAAAACAAACCATACCAACATATTTTTAGTTGAAAATATTATACATCACTTGTCAAATATTACATAGCTCATTCAAATTCTGCCCTCTTTTAAACGTCATTCCACCTCCAAAACATTATTCTGCATGTATTGTTCCCGCAATTCCCATTTTTTTTTTCATATAATCTGCTCCTTCCCTTTTTAAAGTTTCAATTTCCAGTTGTTTTATCTCTGTTACTATATTCACTACTTCTAGTATGGATGGTTTAAACTTTGATTTCCATTTTTCAGTAATTGCTTTTTTGGAAGCCACTAAAATTAGACTCAGCAAGGCTTTATTATGTCTGGGCAATTCAGGTTCTGTATAATAGCTCAAAAAATTAATTTCCTTAGTTACACTAATTTCCTCACCCAGTATTTCTGACTGAGCAGTCAGCAGGGAATTTTTAAAGTCTGCCAACCTATTACACTCCAAAAAATATGTTACCAATTACCTCTTTCTTCCCCAACACCCCCCAACATTTGCTGTCTATCTGAGGAAAAATTATTTTCAATCTACTTGGGATATAAAAATACGGTACTTACGTATTATCGCAACCAGGTTTTTGCGGCAATGCTGGCTGCTTCTGTTTAGGTCAAGCAGTAGCAGTATAGTGTTATGAAGGTAAGACACGTCTTCTGTAATGTTTTAGTAGTTTTATGAAGGTTTATCATTGAAACGGCTGAAAAAACTGAAGTCGGAAAAGTAAGGGTTGAAAAATAGGCTTCCCCTTTACCGCCAGCATCTCGTGTCAGTTTAAGCAAGTCCCATTCCACTTTCAAGGCATTCCTTTGACATGTTGCCAGTCGGTGAAGGAAAGAGATCTGTTTTCAAAACCTTTACTATTCTTTTCACAGCCGATTCAATGGTAAACCTACCCTAAGACTACAAAAACACTACAGAAAATAATAGCAAACATCTAATCTGCTGTTTAAACTCCGCTTGTGCGCAATATTATCCGCTTAACTGCCACACTCCTTTCAGAACCAACAGACACACACGTAACCACTGCAATCACAGAAATCAACACTTGACGTCTTTAAAGGACACTTCCTACAAATCTTAAAAATGATAAGTCCTAACATTTTTTAAAACCACCACCGATATCCCGGCAGACTTTCTGATAGTGTACCCTTCCATATTACACTTCAGTGATGCCGTTTCAGTAGAAATCAACAAAGTTAAAAGACGACACAAAATCTGGTTGCGATAATACGCAAGTACCAAAAATACCTATACAAACACTTCCAAGTAAAGTTTCTAAATGTTCTAGGCTTCGTTGTATATTTGGGAGTCACACATATATCCCCACTGTTTCTTTGTGAATTGCTTATCCAATCTCTCTTTCCAATCCTTTCTAATTTCCTCTGATTGATTCTTACAGTTATGCAACATTTTATATGCCCTACTAATTATCCCTTTTTCAACAGCAGCTTCCGTTCTAGATTCTTCTAAAAACTCTATCCATTGTGGCTACTTTAATTACATTGCTATTAAAAACTCTACCAGTACTATTTTTTCACTTAGGATCCTCCTATTTCTTTCTCTTTGCCTATTCTCTGATATCAATCCTTGATAGGGAAGGCAATCTCTAACCTGCACTCAAAATAAATTCTTCACCTCTTCCCCTTCTATTACCTTTCCCTTTCTAATTATTTGCTTTCAATACCTTCATCCTTTGCCAGTTTTCACCAGTAAATTCCATCCCCCCTCCAGCCTGTCTGTATCCCTAATTGCAGTCATCCCTATCAGCAGAATCTCCTTTCTCCATCCCTGTATTGGCTTAGTTCTTAGAATACTTTCTTCTGCTGCATTAATATACTATTCTGCATTATTATTGTTATTCTCCTTAAGGATCTGCATCAAAAGTCCAAGTCTCTTCTTGTTTCTTGAGCTTCCCCCTTTTCATCATCATCCCTTTCCACTTTGAATTATTGCTTTCTGCTTTTGCTATGTATAGGAACATTAACAGTGTAGCTCTGAAATACCCCTTCAACTCAGGTAATCAAAAACCACCTTGTTTATTGGAAGGATCAGCTTATCTCACTTTACTATTGTTGTCTTCCACTCACAGATAAAATCCTTTAACATTTTAATTACTATCCATAATTACTCTTCTGGATGACAAAAATATGCCTGACCTGTGTATAAAACTAAAGGGACTGAAACATTTTCACTGCTTGTATCTTGCTATCCATATCCATAAACAAGAGCTTCCAATTTCTCAGTTTTTGTATTATCTTTTGTTTAATCCCTTCCCACATATTCCTAACAGCTATAACACAATCCTTTCTAATCCATACTCCTAAGTACCTCATTTTATCATGTCCCCATAAATATGGGTATAAACTGTCTCATAATCTTCCACAACACTATAATATCCTTTTCTGTTTTTACCAGGTATAAAATATCTGCAAATAAAGCCAGCTTTTCTTGACTACTATACCAATTATATCCTCGAATTTCTAAGTCCCTTATTTTCTTCGCCAGTGGTTCCAAATGTAACACAAATAACTAAGAGGAAAGAGGACAACCCTGCCTGATTCTTCTGCTCATACATAACTTATCAGAGAGAAACCTACCCACTTTAATGTATACCTCCCATGCCTCATATATCCTCCTAATCAACCTTATAATTTTATCAAGGAATGCAAATGCTTCAATTGCCCTGCAAATGCTTTCGCTACATCAAGACCCACCAACAACAATGGTATTTTCTTACATTCTGCTTCTGTCTGGATCATCATTATTCTATTGATAAATAAAGCCAGGAACTGAGCGACAGTGAGGAAGTCAAACGATGCAAAAATTAATTAAAATCTCCACTTCATTGTGACGTCACAATATTCTGATCAATATGTTTGTAATTTGATGCCTAGCCATTATTAATCTTTCAGCAATGCATTTTATGAAGCTTTTATATATTCATTTTTATCTATCATTTTAAACATCATCTATATCTTTAAAAATGATGGGCAGTACCTTGTTTGCTAATTAACCATGAGTATAATTCATCATCTGCAGGTATATAAGCATGCAATTAACACTTGGATTTTTGTATGGATCTGATGAAGCTACTTGCAAAAGCGCTTATCCTGTCTTATATTTTTGTATTAAAAGTGGAGATTTTAATTAATTTTTGCATCGTTTGACTTCCTCACTGTCGCTCAGTTCCTGGCTTTATTTACTGATTTTAAACGTTTTTCTGTGAACCTGAGCGTTTACCTGTCCCATTGGATTTACTTTGCTACATTATTATTCTATTAATGTTACCAAACATTTGCCTCCCCTCCATAAAACCACATTGATCCATATCTGTCAATTTTGGCAACACCTTTGCCATTCTTTTAGCCATTATAGACATAAATACTTTATAATCATGGTTTAGAATCAAAATGGGCCTATATGAAGCTGGATCTGATGGGTCTCTTTCCTATCTTTAGGTATTACAGCCATCACCACTTTCTTCCAGGATGTTGCTGCTTATCCTCCTTTTAAAATACTGTTAAACAAAATCTTCCAGATCTGTATCAGTTTCTTCCCTCCTAGCTTCTGAACTTCCACAGGAATACCATCGATTCTTGGGGCCTTTCCTGTAGAGTGGTCATAGATCACCATTTTATTTCATCTCCTCCTATCTTGTTTGTAATTGAGCCTCATCTACCTCTAAACTTGGCATATTTAATTGTTCCATAAACATTTCCATTTGTACCTGTTCTTGACTTCCATATTTCTCTGATTTATACATATTTTAATAACATTTTTTAAATATTTCTAGTACCTCTATAGCAGCTCTGTTATTTTCTTTGTTATAGACTCCATAAGCTTGGTGACAGCCCTTTCTACTTTTGTTGCCTAAGTCATTGTGCTAAAAGTTTTTATGATCTGGAGTTATCAAGAAACAGCTACTTAACAGTCTTTGTAAAGTCATGCAAATTATCAAGGCAATCCCTTATCTTCTGTTTGGCACTTTGCAATTGCTCCTCTTTTTCTTCTGTGAGATTCCCCCATTCTGCAATACTTTAACCTTTTTCAGTCCTTCTACACAACTCTTGTCACTTCTTAACCATATCGCTTTTTCTTTTATTTCCACCCTATTTTTGAACTCCAGTTTCATTTTATCCTGCTCCCTAGATATATTTTCAGAAGAAATTTATGTATTTCCTAATAACTCCCAAACAATTTCCACTACCCATTCCTTAAATCCCTTTCTGTTTAACACATAGGTGGGACAGCACCAGTGTCTCATTTTTATTTCATTACCTTGCATTTTTGTTTTAGTTATTATTGACATGTAATCCGAAACAGTTATTGGATACGTATCAAAACTTTCAATTAAATACACACATGTTCCTGTGAAATATAATTTCTGTCAAGCCTAGCCTAGGTTTTGTATCTTGGGGAATAATATGTAAATTCATTCCGAACTCCTACTACTGAATTCACATCTTCCATACCAAATATTTTCATAAAGTTGTTCAAAAATCTACCCTCATTGTTATATTTTTCCCTTCTGGGCCCCTGGATACATCCTCACTGCTGCAAATCAACTTCCAGTCCGGTAATATTCCCTGCTGAAAGCTGATTATTTCTCCCAGAAGTTTTTTAATCTCCATAATAGCAGTTTTAGGGGGAATGTAAATGCATGCCAGTGTAATCCTCCTCCCTTGCTAGTGCTCCTTTAGTACTACAAATCTACCATTATTATCTTTTCCCCCTCTTCTATCACTATTAGAGCTCCTCTTGCAATTAATATAAGTACTCCTCTTTCCCTTTGTCCCAGGTGTTCCACTGAAGAACCATCCTGAAAACCTTTCTTTATCAAATTCACATGCTCATCAGTTCTTTCCAAATGTGCCTACTGAAGTATAGCTATTTGGATACATTTCTTAGTTTGACATCCAGTTTGTCCACCATGGCTCATTTGTATGTAGTGCAGACAGCGACCCTGAACCTCGCTAAAAACAGCTCTTTGCATGAAATCTAAACTGAAAATTGTCTAAATGCAATTTTGGGGTAAAGTTGTCAATGTGAGCTTAGATGTACTGAAAAAATACTAGACACTTTATTAAATAAGAAACTTTCTTATGAGGACAATAAAGTATTTCAGGTAGAAATCTCTGCCAAGTTTACGTGGCAGCAGTTACTCTATTGTATAGTTCTGACACAGACAGACTTCCTTCTGGTGGAGATAATCTGCCACCATTCCTTGACCAACACTAAAATGTGGCCATGAGGTCAATTTATGCAAACAGCTTCCATTTCAAATAATCTGCACATGGTAATAAATATGCAATACCAGCTTCTGTCCAAAAAGCTTTCTGTTATAACAGCAATTACCAGTGCACTCTCTGTGTGCATAATAACTCTGTTAGCACACTGTTAACGAGATACCATAGTTCATTATTAACAAGATACCATATTTAAAAGTCATGAATAACAGCTTTATATCTTAACAATAATCACCAGTCAATCCATTGTATAAACAGCAACTCTCTCATTTCATAATATATAGTCTACCTTCTACAGATTCCCAAGGAGCAAATGCCATTCAATCAGAATACAAATGTCTGGTCATGGGACTGTTGGCTATGGTACATCCTGCCCAGTACAGATAATTGGGAATGCAGACAGTATCAGGAAATGAATGCAACAAAAGTATTAATCAGGCAGTGGCCAAATACATCCTTGTGTACATGAAAGTGTACTCAGCCAGTGCTGACATATAGTGGGCTACAGCCCATAAACATAATTGGTACTGTGTCCCATGTAACAGCAAATACACAAACATGCAGTCAGACACTGAACAGTGCATTATTTAAACAGCATTGTCATCATTCATGTACAAGCATTTTAACAATGGCAATATTGTCTGGATGTGTATGGGCTTTGCCCAGGGTCCCCGGAGGTTGTGCATTTACTACTGACCAATGCAATGTCCTCCCAAGGTAACTGCTGTCTGCACTGTGTCTGGATCCTTGAAACCACCTTTGGCATAGAAACCTCTGGACTGCAATGACTGCATTTCAGTCTCTGAATTGTTCGACTGATCAAAGGACCATGACTATCTTGCACGTGGGCAACCGTTCTATGCCTTCAAACACATTTCCCATGAGCCTTGCATATTAGTGCTTTAACATGATGTGCACCATATGACACAAAAACTGCACTAATTGTTACTTCTAGCTAAATAAAAGATGCATAATGTGTTAAAAATGTACAGAATATGCACGTTGTTCTCTCACCAAAGCTTCTCCATCATAATTTTCACATTTTACCTGTTTTTTTCAATCTTTCTTTTTTTTCTTTTTTGCTTAGTTCTGAAATTCTGTTGTGAAACCATTTCAAATTTACACAAGTGGATTACTTTAAAAAAACCTTGAAAGCTATGTGGTCTCTGTGAAGGAATACAGATAATGACCATGAACAACTGGCACAACACACACAAACATTTAATAAGTCCACTGATTAGCCTGTTCTACCCATAGTACACATACAGAACACAGTATTGGTACTCTTTAAGAGAACCCAAAGAAAGGTAATGGAGTGGTATGTGAGCGCTTGCACTAACTGCTTCTATACTTTGGAGAAAGGGGTAAATCTGGGTAATAATGGCTAGGTTTGGAAGGGCTCCTGAGCCGTCAGCCTAGTAATCTACTATGAACCTATGAGTCAGACAAAATGACACCCACAGCCAATGAATGAGATCATAAAAAATAAAGTAACAAATTCACCAGTTTCAGTAATCTAGAAATCATCCACTTTGCCCACCACCTGCACTATAGTGCACTGCTTTCCAAATGATCCTTCCTCCTGAATGCAGCCTATGCACTTACCATTTGTTCAGCAGCCTCTCCAACGCTGTCATATTCCAGGATAGCTTTGTAGAGGGTGTTAAGCAGATGGGAAGCCCTGACAACATTTGGAGTGTCTGGTGGGACTTCTGCTACTCCGGTGCTGAAGATTTTGTGCAGCATTTTCAGCTGTGCCAGACGTGGTGCTAGCCTGTCAAGCACAATAGCCAAAGTGACGGTTTCATCTGAAAGAAAAATAAGCAGTACAGATTGCAGTCGAATGTCTTTTATTTGTGTTTCATAAGCAGTATAGATTGTAGTCGAATGTCTTTTATTTGTGTTTCATAAGCAGTATAGATTGTAGTCGAATGTCTTTTATTTGTGTTTCATAAGCAGTATAGATTGTAGTTGAATGTCTTTTATTTGTGTTTCATAAGCAGTATAGATTGTAGTCGAATGTTTTATTTGTGTTTCATAAGCAGTATAGATTGTAGTCGAATGTCTTTTATTTGTGTTTCATAAGCAGTATAGATTGTAGTTGAATGTCTTTTATTTGTGTTTCATAAGCAGTATAGATTGTAGTTGAATGTCTTTTATTTGTGTTTCATAAGCAGTATAGATTGTATTCGAATGTCTTTTATTTGTGTTTCATAAGCAGTATAGATTGTAGTTGAATGTCTTTTATTTGTGTTTCATAAGCAGTATAGATTGTAGTCGAATGTCTTTTATTTGTGTTTCTTTTTTTGGTTGGTGGACTGGCTGTTGGACCCATTTCAGCCACAACCAGGGTGCATACAGTAGAAAATTACTTACAAGTCACATATTCATTTCATGGCAGAGAGTTTACAATATTACATACAAATGAAATTGTTCCATATCTTTACAAAGAATACTCAAAATGATTTACAAGTTATCTAATTCATTATTAAAGAGCTTAGGACTAAATTTTTACACGAGACATTTCTACAGCAAGATAAGATGTACCCTAGTGTATATTTAAAAGGTAAAATTTGTATGGCTTAAGCATGTGGTGGAGCATGACTGTAACATATGAATTCAGGGAAACATGGGGGAATCAGAGTTGTAGCTACGGGAAGTGGGGGCTTAGAATGTACAGAGATGTACAGCCAGCAAGTATCAGATTAAGCTGTGGTTTAGGTGAGAGGGGAACCTAGGAACAGTGGAATTTAGAGTAAGAAATTTGTAAAAATATTTTACAATTAAAGCTCTTTAAAACTGAAAGAGAAAACATGGCTGAAATATTTAAAAACAGAAAGTCTACATAAAAAAAATATCAAAACATTAGTATAGAACTTTACAGGCCTCTCAGTACAGAAAGTGAGATATTAGCAGTGACTATAACAACACATGGTTCTCCCGGTGTATGGGGCAGACATGTGTCTTCCTTCTTGTTCAATAACTTAATGGGTAAAATAAAGGGAAAGAAAGTGGGGGATCCAGCTACTACTCATCTTCTGAAGAGATCTACAGCCAGAAGCAGAACAGGAATACAAAGACTAGGAGAATCTGCCATACGACTCTGTACAGATCAATACAAACTCAGAAGTGCTTTCATTCTTTGCAAACCACCAAATGTGAGGTCGATGAGCTATCAAAACAATCTGGAAATGAACTACAGAACAGCAATCACAAAGGAAGGTCATGCTGGGAAACAGGCAGTCAAAGACTAATGGCTGACAAAAATATAAGCTGATTTCCATACACCAACCTTACAGATTTCCAAAAGGGACATGTTTGACAGCCCACTGATGTCAGCATTGCTAGAGTTGAAACTTTTAATGCTGTTATAACAAACCTCAAATACAGTGGCCCAATGTAATTTCAGAAGAAGGGTTTCACAACTGAGTATAAACCCCAGAGGTTCATAGGTTGATACTAGGCTATCTGCCCTAGGGCATTTATAAGCCTAGCCAGAGTGTGTCTGGCTTTCGCCACCCTTTTAGATTAGTTGACTGTGCATCTGTATAGTAGGTCACAGAATATAGCCCTTTTAAGGTTAGTTTACTATGCCTCTGTCTAGTAGGGACACAGAAGAGATCCCAGGGGTAAACCTATGATCTCCTATCCACTCGTCAATATTTCTCTTGAAGAGGGTCATTGAGGGGCTCTGCCTAACATGGATTGGGATTTTGTTTCAGAGTGAGGGGAGCCACTGGGATATGAATCTGTCCCTCCAGCATGTCTTATTTATTTCTGTACTGAGGTTTAAGTCCCTGGACCGTGTAGCTCTAAGGGATTTGGATTTCCTGAGGTGGAGCATGCCCATTAATTCTGGGTTGGACAAGGCTTTATAAGTCAGGCACAGATCGCCTCCGAGTAGGCGGTAAGCAACTGAGTAGAGCTGTAGTTTCTTAACCCTAAATGCGTAGGGCATCTGTTTGAGTCCCTTGATCCTCTTGGTGAGGTACTTCTGGGGTCTTTCCAGTTGCTGCAGGTGTCAGGTAAGGTACATCCCAAATGGGGCATTGTATTCAATTATGGGCCTGATGAGTGATGAGTACAGGGGCACAATGACCTCTCTTGATCTAGATGTGAACCCTTTCATGATAAGGTGGGCTATATAGAAGGTCTTTCTAACCACTTTGGCAATGTGATTATCAAAGGAGAGATTGCCATCTACGTGGGTCCCCAAATCCCTAATTACTTCTTCCGTACTTAATGGAGTACCACCTATGTGGTAATTTGTGGGCACTTAAGGGAATAACTATGCACTTTTTGGCATTTAGCTTTAGGCCATGGCTCTGGCACCAGTTATCCATCTCTGTGAGACCCTTTTGGAGGATGCTTGTGTCAGTCAGCGAGTTGATTATGGCACCCAGTTTGCAGTCATCTGCGAACTTGGTCAGCCATAGTCCTCCCGTGTTAGCCTGTACCTCAGAGAAATATATACCGAACAAGAGAGGTCCCGGGACGGAGCCTTGTGGGACGCCACTTGTAACTGGTTTAGAGTCTGACATGGAACCTGCAATTCTGACCCTGTGGGTTCTATCCCTGAGCCAGTTTGCAACCCATTTTGTGACACAGAGGTTGATATTTAAGCTGGTGAGCTTATTTATGATGCCCGAGTGGGGTATTGTGTCGAAGGCTTTTGCGAGGTCCACGTAGGCTGTGTGGACTACCTTCCCTTTATCTATGGCCTTGGTGACTGTTTCAAAGAAGTCGACCAAGTTCAAGAGGCAATATCAGCCCTTAACAAAGCTGAATTGGGTAGGATCCAGTGTTTGGATGTTCCCAATGTCTTTGTTTATGAGTTCCATGATTATACACTCCATAGCTATGCAGACCAGGCTAGTCAGGCTTATAGGGCGATAGTTTCCGGGGTCCGTTGTGGCACCACCTTTGTGGAGTGGGACCACTGTTGCTGTATGCCATTCCTTGGGTACATATCCTGTAGTAGGGCTGAGATTGAACCGTGACTTTATGTGAGGGTTCAGTTCTTCTTGGAGCTCGTGTAAGACGCAGCCAGGGACACCGTCCGGTCCCACTGATGCTGTGTTTTTTGCTTTGGAGAGGGCAGCTCTCACCTGTGCATCTGTGATGTCAGGGAGGCTACATTCTGTTGGGATAGACATTTGCTCTTTTGGGGTTTGCACTGAACCTGTCTGCCAGGATGTTGGCAATGTCTGTGGGTTCAGTGTATTTTTTGTCATTTTGCACTAACTCAGAGCATATCTGGGATTTGCCACCCAGGTTCCTGACATAACTAAAGAAGGCCTTGTGATTATCTTTAGCGTCTTGTGCAATTTTTCTTTCGAAGCTGGCCTTAGATGATTTTATGAGGGATTGTAGTTTCTTGCTAGTACTGATCAGAGATGCCTTCCCTTTTTGGGATTTTGCTCTATCATGTAATAGCTTCCTCCTTCTGTTGTATAGCTTATTTATGGCTGGGGTCCACCAGACATGTCTCCTGCCTTTGGAGGAGTGAGTCTTGGTTTTATTTGGGATAGCACAATCCATGCATTCCTGTAGGTGTCCATAGAATGCGTTTGTAAACGATTCTGCGGTTTGGGCCGTATTTTCCACTGGCCCGGGTACTTTGAAGGATTCCACCTCGGTTTTGAGAAGCGTGAAGTTTGCTTTTGAGAAGTTCTTCACCGTGGTTTCCTTGGCTGGGGGTGGGGACGGGATATGGATGTCCAGTCAGATTAATTTATGGTCAGATCTTACCAATGAGGGGTATACCTCTGGTATGGAACATAGAGTCCCCATGTTGGTGATGATCAGGTCCAATATGTTTTCCCCTCTTGTGGGAGTGGTGACCAGTTGTTCCATAGCATTTGAATTTATAAATTCTAGGAACTGTTGGGCGAGGGTGTTGGGGCTTGAGCAGTGCTCCCAGTCTATGTTTGGGTAGTTGAAGTCACCCAATATAATGGTGTTTGGAGCGACCTTCATATTCTCCAGTGTTCTCAGGAAAGCCGAGTGGGGTTCCTGAGTTTGGGAGGGTGGTCTGTAGCAGGCTACAAACTGAAAGGCAGTTTTGCCCACTGTTAGTTGCACATGGATGGTCTCCGATGCTTCGTGCAGTGCCACTAACCTGGAGGTGTGGGTATCTTTGATGAATATGGATACTCCCCCTCCTTTTGTGGTTCGGTCCGAGTTTTGGGGCCGAAAAGCATGGTATGAGGTATAACCTGGTAGTGCTGGGGTGCTCTCGGGAGCCTTAAACCAGGTTTCTGTTACTGCACAGATATCGATATTCTCCATACTGAGGAGAGTCTCGAGTGCGTGCATCTTGAGGTTTAGACTTCTGGTGTTGAGCAGCATTACCCTTAGTTTCTTTTTCCTTGTATTGTCTATGGAGGTGGGTTTGTCTTTTGAGCCTTGCCTAAAAAAGGCACTATGGGGGTGGCAAGAGCCTTAGCCAGTATTCGAAAGCCCAGGGGTGACAGGTGCAAGCCGTCCCTAGCGAAGCAACGTGGCTTGTCGAGCATGTCATCCCAGGCTGACAGACACTGGATCCCCTTTGAATGACACCACTACTTTAGCCAATTGTTAAAATTGATCATTTTGTCTTTATACTGTGGCATCATTCTTGGTGAGGGTAAGATGCTACTCAAGGTCAGGGTCATACTGGCCTGGGCTACATGATCAGAGAGCTCCTCTATGTCTCTTTTCATGTAATCCAGGGAGGTATGTCTCAGGTCATTCACACCAGCATGGACAATGACGGAGTCATATTTGTACTTGCTTTGGAGTGACCTGAGTGCTTGTGTTATGTGGCAGATCCTGGCACCTGACAGGCAGCTTACAGTGCCTTCTCCTTGTTCAGCCTGGTGAGTGGGACGTCAGTGTGTCTGACAATAGAGTCACCTATTACAAGTGTATTAGGTGTGTTGTTTAGCCTTAAGGGCTGTGACTGTGTGGCACACTGACTTTGTGAACTATGTGATACGTGGGTATTGTTCTGGGGTAGCGGTTGCTTGAATGTCTGCTTTGGAGGTCTCTGCTGCTTGGGCAGATTTTTATTTAGAGCCTCCGAGTATGTTTTTGTGTGTTTATGTGTTTGGTTTGCTGTTGCGATAGATAAAGAATAACTCTCCATGATAAGCTCTTATTCCTTTTTCTTTATAAAAAAGTGCCCTTTTCACATAAAACATGGAACAAATGTCTTAATATATGTACGAGTTGCCTTCTATGTTGTGGAGAGATGAATCATCTTTTCCCACTAAAAAGAGTAACATTTACTGGCTTTCCAGCTGAAGCGAGGCCCAAGAACTAATGTATATGAGTACTTACCATTAACAGATGATCTCTGAGAAGGCCTTCAACAGTGGATGAAATACTTGAGCACTTCCTTATTGCCCTTTCACACAGCATAAAAAACTTTGAGATTGGGTACTCCAGGTGGCACAATCCCTCTGCCCTCACACTTGGCATCCTTGCATAAACTTGAGAAAAAAAAAAAACACCTCTGTTTTCCTGTGGGGACATTCCCTACTTTCTGGTGGCCAAGATAATTGAAACTTCTTATTATATAAGCTGGTGTGTCACAAGAGCATAGGATGCAAAAGAGTAAAGCAACTCTAAGATACTGCCCTTCTCTGTAATGCTGAAAATTCACTTCATCAGGCTCATGGTTCTCTAGGTTACACTGAATAAAAAAAACATGCTCTCCTATTAGTGCTGTCTTTGAAGGGATAGTCAGGAGAGCTGGACAGTCAAATGGGAAAAAGTCCTTCTAGAAAACTCATGCAAGGGGGTGGGCAAAGTGCTTTGGCATTGGCTATCTTTATCATTTGACACTTTCAGTCTTCTGACTGCCTATTCACGTTTAAAAGTTGATGCAGCAGAGCTGTATATCCCTTCTATTGTTAAAAGGGCTTTACACATCTTTTGGCAGTTCTCAGTAATTTTCTGCAATGGCTCATCAAAGAGGATTTCATCCTTAAAAACATATCTGAAAGAGCCTTTTGCAGCTTCTCACAGAGTGAAGACTGCCTGAAATAAACTGTCTTGAAGGCAGGGACTCATTGCTAGCCACTGCATATGCATTATCAAAAGTATGACAAGTTACAGGGGGGATCCACCCTGGATACATTGTTAGGGACTTCAACGATAGACTACTTGGTCAGGAAGGGGGATTTCTTCCATGGCATGGTGTATGCAAAGACAGAGTGCATATATGGCAATAATGGCCCCACCAGGCCCTGACTCACATAAATGTGAAAAGGATAAGTTATCATTTCCTGAACTTCTAGGCAAGGGATTATTAGTGATACTTACAGCACCTTCGCAATTCCCACAATTTCACATCTGTCTCCTCTACTGCCACTATCATCAAGGTGACTTCCTTGACAGCTGTCACATTGGTAACTGGTAGCTCAATGAGCAAATTTATTTACTTTTTTTTTTTTGCTGATTTTTGCTCCCACTGCCTGCTGACCATCAGACCCTCTCTTGATAAACTGGCTCACTCCTGTACCATCACCAGGGTGACAGCCATCTGAGAGGGGACATCATTCAGGCAGCCATCAGGGTGGGGTGGGTTTTCTGTTAACCCCTAAAACATGTGTGTATGTTCATTCATATCCAAACGATTTTGTGATGTATGCTACACCTCTATGTGACATGATCAGGTGGAATGTTCCCTTCCCCCATAGACAAACACCTCCGCATGAACCCTAGTCTCCACCGGAGGTTCTACTGCAGAAAGAGTGTTCATGATTCTCTCCCTTATCCTCAAAGAAAGGCAAAGAGGGCTAAGCCTAGTCATTCTGCTCCATCCCTGTGCCAGCATCAACAGGTGACTTGTAACACATGGCTTATAGCAAATTAAATATCTACCAGGAGACAAAAGTGTCAATGTAATAAAAATGTACTAATTCACAAAGTGTGCATGTAGCCACTAAACACCCCTGCAGAGACTGATTGTTTGACTGTTGTGTGCTGTAAGCGATGCCGGAATACTCCCGGCAGCCCTGGCTCATGACTTCTGCCCACGACAGTGAAAGTGAAGCTGAAATGCAATACAACACTGCACATGCCAAGACAAAGAATGAGAATGAATGTGTCTTTGGTGTTCTGAAGGCATCATGCTTCTGCTACATGGACATACAGGGGATATAAGGAGTGTACACACACCTGTTAAAATGCCAGTCTTTTGTGATATAAAAAAATGAGACCACAACAAATCATTTCAATACTTTTCCCACCTTTAATGTGACCTATAACCTGTACAATTTAACTGAAAAACAAACAAATCTGTTAGAGGAAAAAATATAAAAAATAAAAAATGTACAATAAGCTGGTTGCATAAGTGTGCACACCCTTAAACTAATACTTTGTTGAAGCACCTTTTGATTTAATTACAGCATTCAGTCTTCTTGGGTAGGAGTCTATCAACATGGCACATCTTGACCTGGCAATATTTGCCCACTCTTCCTTGCAAAAGCACTTCAAATTTGTCATATTGCAAGGGCATCTCTTGTGCACAGCCCTCTTCAGGTCACCCCACAGATTTTCTATTGGATTTAGGTCTGGGGTCTGGCTGGGCCATTCCAAAACTTTAATTTTCTTCTGGTGAAGCCATTCTTTTGTTGATTTGGATGTATGTGTGAATGACCCGAGATGCACCTCCCTGGACTACATGAAAAGAGACATGGAGGAGCTCTCAGATTACGTGGCCCAGGCAGGTGTGACCCTAGCCATGAGAAGCATCCTGCCGTCGCCCAGAATGATACCACAGTACAAGCATAAAATTACTGACTTCAACAATTGGCTAAGTTTCTGGTGTCATTCTAAGCGGATCCAGTATCTGTCTGCTTGGGATGACATGACTGATAGACCTTGATGCTTTGTTAGAGATGGCCTACATCTGCCACCCCTGGGTTTCCGGATACTGGTTAAGGCTCTTGCCACCCCTACAGTGCCTTTATTAGGCGATGTTCCAAAGACCAAATTACCACCGTAACAGCTATAAATAAATGCAATCTGAGGGTCATGTTCCTCAACACTAGAAGTCTAAATCTCAAGATGCACTTTCTCTAAGCACTCCTCAAAATGGAGAACATTGACATTTGTGCTGTAATGGAGACTTGGTTTATAACAGCAGAAAGCAGCCCTGCGCTACCAGGCTATAACTCATTCCACACCTTTCAGCCCTAGAACATGGACCAAAGCTTTAAAGGGGGTGGTGTCTCCATATTCATAAAGGATATGCACGCCTCCAGACTAGTGGGCCAGCATAATGCATCTGAGATACTTCAGGTACAACTAACATTGGGTAAAATGGCAATTCAGGTCATAGCCTTCTATAGGTCCCCAACCATGTCCCAAGACTTTCACTCCATGTTCCTAAGCATCCTGGAAACTATTAGGGTCCAACCCAACACTCTCATACTAGGTGACTTCAACTACCCCTCCATCAACTGGGAAAACTACTCATGCACCAATACACTGGCCCAATGCTTCCTGGACTTCATCACTTCCAATGCCCTGGACCAGCTCATTCTTACCCTCACAAGAGGAAGCAACATCCTTGACCTAGTTATTGCTAACATGGGCAACTGTTGCTCTACACCAATAGTCAATTCCTCCCTGGTTAGATCCGACCACAAACTAATCACCATGGAAATCCACATCTCACCCACACCTCCGCAAAGGTAACAACCATGAAAAACTTCTCCAAAGCTGACTTTGGGATCCTAAAAACAGAGGTGGCTAACTTCACAGCACCCATGTCAATGGAAAATAGATGCATGACTGTTGAATCATACACCAATGCACTGTACGAACACGTACATAAATGCATGGAATTAGCCATACCCAACAGAACCAAGACGTTCTTCTTCAAAAAAAGGAAGCCAATCTGGTGGTCCCCTGCCATTAATAAACTCTACAACAGAAGGAAAAAACTGATGCCGAAAAAGGTGAAGTCCCAGGACAGGAAAAACTCCATTATTAGCCTCAACAAAAAGTTGAGATCCCTCATCAAAACCTCTAAAGCCAGCTATGAAGGCAGAATTGCGGCAGACACTAAAAACAACCACAAAGCCTTCTATAGTTATATCAGGAATCTCCACAGCAATACCCAGGTTTGCTCTGAGTTACTGCACAATGGTACCTCCTATACTGAGCTAACAGATATTGCCAACATACTGGCTGACAGTTTCAGTGCCAACTTTACCCCTCTCTCTAAAGGACCAATTACAATACCGTAGGAATGCCAGGCACCCAGCATTACTGCAGCACAGGTTAAACCTGCATTGTCTAAGGCCAAGAATACAACTTCCATGGGACCCGACAATATCTCTAGATGTGTTCTACATGAGCTACAAAGTGAACTGGCACCAGATCTGTGTGCTCTGTTAAATCACAGCCTCATCTCAGGCTTTGTCCCTACCGAATGGCACACTGCTACAGTCATCCCTCTCCATAAAGGGGGAGCGACTACAGGCCCTGGGAATTATGGCCCCATTAGCCTGAGGAGTTTGACATGTAACGCTATAGAGCACATCATCATGGACCTAATTAACAACGATATAGGGAATCTCCAAACTCTAGATCCCACACAATTTGGTTTTGTGAAAGGTAGATCATGCCTGCTCAACCTGGTAGACTTCTTTGAGTCAGTCACCAGAGCTGTGGATGAGGGCAAGGCAGTTCATACAGACTACCTCGATCTGGCCAAGGCCTCTGATACCATTCCCCACTCAGGAATTATTGATAAACTCACCAAACTAGGCATCAACCCCTATATCACTAGGTGGGTTACAAACTGGCTCATAGATAGAACCCACAGTGTGAAAGTATCGGACTCCAAGTCAGACTGCCAGCCAGTCATGAGTGGAGTCCCACAGGGATCAGTCCTGTGTCCTCTCCTGTTTGGCATCTACTTCTAAGACGTCCAGGCCAACACAAAGGGACTCTGGCTGACCAAGTTTACAGATGACTGCAAGCTGGGAGCCATTATTAACTCCCCAAGTGATGTAGACATCCTACAGAAAGGCCTCACCGAGACCAATGACGGGTGTCGAAACCATGGCCTTAAGCTTAATGCCAAAAAATGCATCGTCATCCCCTTTGGGAAAAATTCAATTCCCACTAATTACCACATCGACGGGAGCCCACTGAACAATGAAGGCGTTATAAGAGATCTGGGGACACAGCTTGACAGCAACCTCTTCTTTGACCACCACACTGAAGGACTTTCTGACCACAGTGGCAATGTGGCACATCTCTTTACCAAGGGTTTAGCATCCAGGAAGAAAGAGGTCATCATTTCTCTCTACTCTTCCCTTATTAGTCCAATCATCGAGTATAATGCCCCATTTGGCATGTACCTCACTATACACATGCAACAGCTGGAAAGGCCACAAAAGTACCTCAAGAAGAGGATCCTGAGCCTTAAACCCATGTCCTACATGGACAGACTCAACAGACTCAAAAAACTCCAGTTATTTTCTCCCTCATATCGTCTACTAAGAGGTGATCTCTGCTTGACTTACAAAGCCATGTCTGACCCAGCTCTGTTAGAAATGCTACATCTAAAGAAATCCTAATCCTTCCGCACCACATGCTCCAGAGACCTCATCTTCATTACCACAATCAACAAAACATGGTGGAGGGACAGGTTCATAAACCAGAGACTGCCCATGCTCTGGAATAGACTTCCCATACATGTCAAGCAGAGCACCTCACTGGCCTTCTTCAACAGAAATATTGATGAGTGGATGGGAAATAGAAAATTCACCCTGGGGATCACTCCAGTGGCTCTACTTGATAGAGGCACTGGGAACTAATGTTGGGCGGCACAATGCCAGGGCACTTCTATGGGCTAGGCTTGTAAAGGCTCCAGGGCATTAGCCTAGTACACACCTATGAACCTATGCGTGCAGTCACTGTTGTGTTGAAAGGTGAAATTTTTCTTCAACTTTAGCTTTCTAGCAGATGCCTGAAGGTTTTGGTCCAAAAGTGACTGGTATTTGGAATTGTTCATAATTCCCTCCACCTTGACTAAAGCCCCAGCTCCAGCTGAAGAAAAACAACCTAAAGCAACCTCAAAGCATGATACTGCCACCACCATGCTTCACCGTGGGGAAGGTAACTTTTGGGGATGTGAAGTGTTGTTTTTGCGCCAAACTACCTTTTGGAATTGTGGCCAAAAAGTTCAACCTTGCTCTCATCAGACCATAACACATTTTCCCACATGGAAATACAGCAAGCAGAATCCACTTACAAAGAACCACACTCGACCAAAGCTGAATGCCGATAATAAAGGCTGTACGCAGCTCCTCTGTAAAACTATTTATTGAGACAGTTACAACATAAAATTCACGACCACATATAAATCCACTTCTATAGCAAGGTTATGTTAAGCGCTTTCATCCGCCCTCCAGCAGACTTCATCAGAACACCTGGTGTTCTGATGAAGTCTGCCCAGGGCGGATATGGCTTAATACTAGTTATAATGAATATAAATATAATAATATATATATTGAAACTGTATCTTTATCTCAATATACTGTTACAGCTTTCTGGGAGTGCAGCTTTTATATTCGGTATTCTCCTGGATTTTTTTGCGGATGGATTCTGCTTGTTGTATTATTTTGGTTTAGTTTCCCTGCCCTGGCTTGTTTCTGTGTGTAGTGAACATTCCATCTGCAGATAATTGCCTGTCAAGAGATTAAGAGCTGTGCTAGGAGATAGTTGTCACATGTAGTACACAAATCCCTACTGTTCCTGTATTTGGAGGGCGTCTTAGTTTTTTGTCTTGTTTTTTTTTTGGTCCTGTTTTTCATCAATTTTGTTTTTCTTTTCTGTTTTCTTTGCAGTTTGCAATTTGTCTCACTGTTGTCTGTGTTTTATGGAATTTTTGACTATGAAAATTTTTTTGTACCTTCTCGGACTGATATCTTTCAACAATTGTTTGTACCTCTTTCAACAATGATATCTTTCAACAATGCTTTGATTTGATGCTTTTGAACCATGGCTTTGATGGGAAAATCCTACTAGGACAGCTGAACTTTATTTGGTGTTAATCAGTCTCTTTAACTGATGGCAGGTGTGTACACAAGAAGACTGAATGCTGTAATTAAATCAAAAGGTGTTTCAACAAAGTATTAGTTTAAGGGTGTGCACACTTATGCAACCAACTTATTGTATGTTTTTTATTTTTTATATTTTTTCCCCTAACAGATTTGTTTTTCAATTGAATTGTACAGGTTATAGGTCACATTAAAGGTGGGAAAAGTTTTGAAATGATTTATTGTAGTCTCATTTTTTTATATCACAAAAACCTGGCATTTTAACAGGGGTGTGTACACTTTTTATATCCACTGTACCTGGTGGGCTGCAAGCTGGTTGTTGTCTATGACATGACAGACAACATGATTCTGTAGAAACAAACTGGACAGACTCCGCCTGTGAAAAAAATCTGTCCCCGACACAACAGTAACAGAAGCTGCAACAGTAATATCTAAATGGACAGTGAAGTGGAAAAGGATACTGCAACAAGCAGAGAGACCTCCCACCTAGGCTGTGATGGACACAATATATGGTGGACTGGTCAACAACTACAAGCCAGGATAATTGCAGAGCGGCAATGCTGTGTCACACAGAACATGGTAGCACTGGTTAACTATGAGCTATGGCAATCACAGAGTGACAGTGCACTGTCACACAGAGCATACATGGTGCACACAATGTTAATGTCAGTCTATGCTTATCAGTGCATGGTCTAGTCTCACTGTGCATTAAATGTCACCACATTTACAAGACATTACAGAAGGTGCAGTGGGTCATAGTCATCATAATGTGCTGACTAGAGACACTAATACACGGCAGCCAAAGGAATGTGGATAGGGGAAACACATTACAGGATCTGAAGGTGGGTGCCTTGTTGTCTTGAATTTTTAGGGTGTCATAGATCACATCCTCCTGTGTATGTCAGGGATGGAGTGCTACTATGTGACCTTAACCTGGAGTTACTTTGCTGGCATGAGCTTAAAGGATAAAGAACATTCTGTGGCAGATACTGGGCTCTTCCGTGTGACTCTAACCTGGACAGAATTTATTGGTAAAAAGTCCCAGTGGATGACGTACACTGTCATACACAACCATGACAAGGGGTGGCATGGCTTCAGAGAGCTCATGACACTGCCACTGACTATGCAAACACTCATGTACATGGTCGCCCCAGGTATGTATCTTACCCACCCAGTCCAAGGCTAACAATGCCAGTTTGGACAGTGATACTAGCACGTGCAGTCCTATGCATGATGCTGCTCAGTGAAATTAAGTGGTACAAGCAACGGAGCTTTCAGCACTGACTAGCCCGTTTTCTTCATGCATCTCTGAACTCCATGTCTGCGCTGAATTCATGACAGGGCTGGGTAGATTCTTCCTGAATGCCCTGCAGCATACTTGCCAGCTCCATGGTGGACTGTGTTGCAGCACAGTGTGAATAAATGGCATTTCTGCACATCTACTTATTTAACTCCCAGCACTACTTGCAGGCTGTGGGCTAAATGTGAATAATGACAGTGCGAGGCACCCCTGCAACAGTGGCATGTGGTGGGTATGCATTCATCAGAAGTAACGCACAGCTCTGCTGCGGAGGATGCAGAGGGAGAAATGATGATGCTGTCATCTACAGGAAGGTCCCAGCCTCTCAGGGAAAGCTGTGTGTTCAGCCCAGTCCCATGATCCTGAATAGGTTTGGTGGTATATTCGCCCTGAATGGGGGGTGTTTCACCATCCAGAAGTATGACGCTGTCAGTGTGTCCTCTGAGCATAAATCCTGTCCATCTGTCTCTGCATCACTGGCAGCCATATCAAAGAAGTCAATGACAGCCTTTTAGCTATGCCTCATCTCACTCTACAGCATGTTCATTACAACTGACAGCTGTGAATGTATAACATAAAAAGACCACACTGAAACCAGTGACATGGTACAAAGCCGCCCCTTGTGGTAAGCATAACAGGGATGTTCATGCACTAACTCATACAGTAGTCAACCTTACCTTCCCTGCAAGGATGACTTTGTTGAAGGCATGTGGTAACTATGATGACATATGTGCACTGTAAGTGACAATACCTTACACTCTGTATGTCTAAAAAAGTACAGTTTTGTACCTACCATAAATGTAGATGTTCGAAAGTTCACCCTGCTGCAGTCATCACACTTGGGTTATCCTGTCGTCAGGCGGTCCCGCAGTCGGCCGGATTTCCAAAGTTTTGGTCCGACGTTGGTTGCTGTCGCCTCATCCCTGACGTCAGTGCGCCAGGGGTTTCACATCTAGATCAAGAGAGGTAATCGTGCCCCTTTATTCATCCCTCATCAGGCCCATCATAGCATACAATGCCCCTTTTGGGATGTACCTTACCCGACACCTGCAGCAATTAGAAAGACCCCAAAAGTATCTCACCAAGAGGATCAAGGGTCTCAAACAGATGCCATATGCTGCTCGGTTAAAAAAACTCCAGCTCTACTCAGTTGCATACCGCCTACTTCGAGGCGATTTATGCCTGACATACACAGCTATGTCAAATCCAGAATTAATGGACATGCTTCACCTCAGTAAATCTAAATCCCTTAGAGCCACACGCTCGAGGGACTTGAACCTCAGCACAGAAATAAATAGAACTTGCTGGAGGGACAGGTTCATAACCCAGAGGCTCCCTTCGCCCTGGAATAGAATTCCAGTTCATGTGAGGCAGAGCACCTCACTGAATCTCTTCAAGAAGAATCTCGATAGGTGGATGGGGGATCGTAGGTTTGTCCCAGGGATTACTCCCGTGTCACTATTAGACAGAGGCACAGTAAACTAAACCTTAAAAAGGGCACAGTATACTCAAATCAAGGGGTGGCGTAAGCCATACAGAATCGGGCTAGACTTATAATTGCCCCAGGGCAGATAGCCTAGTATGAACCTATGAACCTAAGGGGTACATATATTGCAACCGATGTCATTTTCTTCAGTTTTTTTGCCCCAGATGTCAGGTGCCCCCAAAAAGGTGATCCAAATTAGTACCAAATGGTGTGAACACTGTACAAACACAAAATCCCTTCAGCTATAAGCAAATACATCAGTAAGGCATAGCAGAGATTTAGCCAGTAGATCAGAGGGGTTGGAGGGAGGGTAACCTGGACTGCAGCAGGGTGAACACTCGAACATCTACATTTATGGTAGGTACAAAACTGTACTATGTTCATCACGTTACCCTGCTGCAGTCATCACACTTGGGTTGAGTCCCAAAGCTAAGGTAGGGTGGAGTATCATAGAGGGTTAGTGGAGGCAATGAGGCCCTGCAGAACTGCAGTGGCGAAGCCCGCCCTGGACTTAGAGTAAAGAGGTAAGTGATAGTGTTTGGTGAAGGTGTGTACAGAACTCCAAGTTGCAGCTTCTAAAATTTCCTTGGTAGGAACCCCCCTGAGAAAGGCTGTAGAGGTAGCTGTTGCCCTGGTAGAGTGGGATCCAATGGTAGGAGGAACTGGTTTCCCATGATGGGTGTAACAGAACCGTATGCAATGGCCTATCCATTTAGAAATGGTTTGCTTGGATATGGGCCTCCCTTGAGAAGCTGTAGCATAGGATACAAAGAGCTGGTCAGTTTTTCTGAAAGCCTTAGTTTTATCCAAGTAGTAACTAAGCTGCCTGTGAATGTCCAAGGAATGCAGGAGTCTCTCACCTTTGTTCTGTGGATTGGGGAAGAAAGTGGGTAGGTGGATGGTTTGATTTAAAGCTACACTGGAAACCACCTTAGGCATGAAGAAAGGATTAGTTCGTAGAGAAACTCTGTCTTGATGAAAGATGAGGAAAGGTTCCACTGCCATAAGTGCCTGTAATTCTGAGACTCTCCTAGCAGAAGTTATTGCCAGGAGCAGGGCAGTCTTCCAAGATAGGAACTGAAGGTCTGCAGAGAAAGCTGGTTCAAAGGGAGGTAGCGTTAGTTTTTCCAGAACAAAGTTGAGGTCCCATGTTGGTGTAGGACATCTTCTAGGTGATCTAATGTTTTTTGCCCCTCTGAGGAACTGCCTTAGAAGAAGATTTGAAAATAAAGGTGGATTCGTGTCGTAGTGAGCTGAAATAGCTGAAGCATGGATTTTAATTGAGGAGAAGGAAAGTCCTTTGTGCAACATCTCAGCTAAATACTGCAGAATGTGAGGTATATGAGGCTGAGTTGTGTCTTGGCCTTTAGCTTGGTTCCAAGCAGAAAACCTTTTCCATTTGTCCGAGTAAGCCTTCCTGGTGCTTGACCTCCTGGCTTCCAGAATAACATCCAGTACTGCTTGTGAAAGAGGGGCTGGTTGGATGCTTAATTGATTTGCCATGCAGCCAGGTTTAAGGTTTTGAGCTGGCTGTGTAGAATCTGTTTGTTTTGAAGCGTGAGCAAATGAGGTATTTGAGGCAATATACATGGTGGGCTGTGAGCCATATTCTTCAATAGCGGGTACCAGTGCTGGCGTGGCCAGTCTGGGGCTATGAGAATCAGTCGAGGTTTCTCCTTTTTGACCTTCAAAAGAACCTTTGTGAGAAGAGGTAATGGAGGAAAGGCATATGCTGTCAGGTTTTTCCAACTGAAGGAGAGAGAGTCCACTTTCCAAGCTTGATGGTGGAATGTCCTTGTACAAAATTTTGTCAGTTGGTAGTTTTGAGGACTGGCAAACAGGTTTATATTTGGAAGGCCCCATTTTTGAGTTATCATTGTAAATATTTGTGGGTCTAGTTTCCACTCGTAGGGATCTTTGATGTTTCTGCTTAGGTCATCTGCCAATGTGTTTTTCTGTCCTGGCAGGAATTGAGCTTGTAACTGGACATGGTAGGCCAGAGCTGTGTTCCATAAGATCATTGCTTGCCTGCAAAGAGGGTAGGAATGTGTGCCCCCTTGTTTGTTTATGTACCACATTACTGTGGTGTTGTCCGTCTTTATTGCAAGTTGTCCTGGCTGTAGTAGATCCTTGAAGGCTGTCAGAGCTTTCTGTACAGCTAGCATCTCTTTTTGATTTATGTGCAGTTTTCTTTGTTCTGCAGTCCATAGGCCTTGAATGCATTGCCCTGCCATGTGTGCCCCCCAGGCATAGTCTGAAGCATCTTTTGTGATAGTTTGCCTGATTGGGGGCAAGGTGAAAGGCTGACCCTTGTTGAGGTGACATGCCTGTGCCCACCATAGAAATTCCTGTTGAAGGTAGGGAATGAGAGATATCACTGTGTCTAAAGCTTTGGCTGTGTTGAGACCATACGCTTTTTAGGTACCACTGTAATTTCCTCATATGCAGTTTTGCAAATGGTATTATCAGAATGCAAGATGCCATGAAGCCCAAAGCCTGCAGAATTTTTCTTGCAGTTAATTGGGTCTTTGTTGCCATTGTCTTGAAATATTGAGTCAGTTGTAGTTGCTTGTCTGGTGTAAGATAAGCCTTCTGGGCCGTTGTGTCCAAGCTGGCACCCAGGAATGTCATTTTTTGTGAGGGTACTAGTTTTGACCTTTTCATTTACTGTGTACCCCAGACAATTTAGTAGATGCTTCACAAAAGCCAGATGATGTAAGAGAATGTCTTTTCTTTCTGCTTGTATGAGGCAGTCGTCCAGGTATGGATATATTTGAATTCCTCTTTGTCTGCAGTATGCAATTACTGGTGCCAGGCATTTTGTGAAAACTCTGGGCGCAGTAGATAAGCCAAAGGGCAGTGCAGAGAATTGATAATGGATTGAACCTGCAATGAAACGGAGGTATCTTCTGCAACTTTGTCTGATAGGGACATGCAGGTATGCCTCCTTGAGGTCCAATGTTACCAGCCATGCTTCCTTGCCCAACATGGGAAGTAGCTGCTGTAGTGTTAGCATCTTGAATTTGGGAACTTGTAAGTAAGTGTTTAGAGTTGAAAGGTCCAGAATTGGTCTCCAAGCATTGTCCTTTCTGGGTACTAGAAAGAGCCTTGAGTAAAATCCTTGGCCTTGCTCTTGAGTTGGTATCCGCTGAATGGCTCTCATGGCCATGAGAGCTGTAATTTGATTTTGAGTCTCTGCCCTTTGATTTTGTGGCAGGTTTGGCATTCCTCTTTTCATTGGCAAGGTGTGAAAGTGGAATCTGTATCCTCGTAAAATTATGTCTAGGACCCATTTGTCCTTTGTGACCATGTGCCAGTTGCCTGCAAATAGTGCTAGTTTTCCCCCCAAGGGGGCTGACAAAACAGCTTTGTTTGGCCAGCTGAGGTGCAAGTCATTGATTTTGCCTTCTGGTGGGTTGAGACCTGTCTTCTCCTCCCTTCTGGGTTGGAGTGCCCCATTGGCGAGGTTTATACTGGGCTTGTGATTGTCCTCTGCCCCTTGGGCACCTGTATTTACCCCTCTGAGGTCTGTCAGTGGCTGGAAAGGACCAATATTTTGTTGGCCAGTTTCTGCTGAAGCGAGGGGGTTGTACTTGTAGGAAATCTTTGACTGTCTGCATTGATTTCACCTTAACTTCCATTTTCTTTAAAACTTCTTCTGCTTTAACTCCAAAAAAAACATCCTGCTGTAAGGGAGCATCTAGTAGTTTTGCTTTAACATGATCAGGCAGATTTTGTTCCTTTAACCAGGCATGCCTACGTATAACTGATCCAGTGACAGCTGCTCTGCAGGAGGCCTCTAAAGAATCAAACCCACATTGTAAGGTATGTTTGCCCACCTGCTCGGTGGCGTGCAACAAATCCTGTACTTCTTTCAATTCAGATTGTTGAGGGAGGGAGGTTATCTTTTGTTTTAACTGAGAGATCAGAAATTGTTGATACTTAAGTATATGAAATTGACAATTTAATGCTCTCATAGCTAATGTGGCTGAGGTGTAAACCTTTTTCCCCAACCTGTCTAGTGCTCTTGAATCCCTTTCAGAAGGTACTGGGTTTTTAGCCATGGAAGCCTTAGCCCCCTTGGGACCCTGGGAGATAGTCTCTGGGTCAGCTACTGGGCTTTTGTAAAGAAATTTGTGCGAGTCAGGTACTCTGTAGTATCAGTCAGGTTTGGCCGGAGCAGGAGGTAGAGAGTCTGGGTTGAAACTGGATTCTAAATAGACATCATCCACAATGTCCAAAACAGGAGGGATGGCTAGAGGTCTGTGTTGGGGGAGTAAAAGAAACTCTCTGAGCCTTTTCTTGGAATCATAGAGTAATCCTGACCTTCCCAGTGAAAATGTTCCCTCATAGTGTGTAAAGTTTCCCCAAAAGAGTAGTCTTCAGGAGGGGAAGCTGAGGGAATAGAGTCCACAGCATCAGAATCTTCATAAGGAGAGAAGGAATAGTCTTGGTCCTCAGAGGAATCCGAAGAAATAGACAGTTGTTCAGAGGAAGCAGAATCTTCCTCTTGTCTAGGCCTTTTGTCAGGAGGAGGCTGAGAACCCCTGATAAGAGAAATCAAATCTTCAGCCATTTTGAGCATCTGTTTCTTAGGCATAGGGCCTTGAACAGGAGACTGAAGTGTAGTCTTTTTTGATTTAGAAGGAGTCTTCGACTTAGAAAACGTTTTGACTGTAAGAGTCGTCGGTCTGAAAACACCTTCAGAAACCGATGGCATTTCAGAAGCACCGACGTCCTTGGGAGGTAAATCGTCAGAAGGGCCTGAAGTAAAAGGCTGCGTCGACCTAGTATATTCCGTCAAAATATCCGTAGCGGTCTCGGGTTCCAGAACTGCGGTAGTCAGGGGCTGCGTCGGAGCCTCACTGATAACCGGAGAACGGATCAACCGAGGCCTTGGAATTGGGCTTAGGCCTGGGCTGTCGGTCCTTGTCCCTGCGCTTTTTGTGCACGCCGGTAGTCGGTAGCTCCGACGGAATGTCATAGTTACATTTTCTACCAAAAAAGTGTCGTGCGAAATCAAATTGTCTTTTAATAGTACGCTTATTAAACCTAGCACAAAAACGACAAGAAGTGACGTCGTGATCAGGGCCTAGGCAAGGTATACAATAAGAATGAAAATCCTTATAAGGTATTTGCTTCCCACAAGAAATACAATTGTTAACTTTTGATGACATCGGTCTGAGGCAAGAAAAGTTTCCCCAACGGGGTACTTCGCTTTATAGAAGACTTCGGTCTGAAATTCGAATTCGACAATCTCAGGAGTCGGCCGACCGGCACTTGCGAACTGCTTCTGCTTCGGGCACCGCGTGGCAAGAAAGACTGGAGAAAATGGCGTCGGTTGCAATATATGTACCCCTGGCGCACTGATGTCAGGGATGAGGCAACAGCAACCGACGTCGGACCAAGACTTTGGAAATCCGGCCGACTGCGGGACCGCCTGACGACAGGGTAACCCAAGTGTGATGACTGCAGCAGGGTAACACGATGAACATCAGTACAAACAAACCACTGCTATGTAGCACTAGCCTTGTCTTCTACTCATGCAGACATGGGAGGACTAGGATATCTCAGCACTAAAATCCAAACTGAGTCTGGAGATACAGACTGATGTAAATCCACTAGCCAGGGACACAAGACAATTCTCCAAAGTGTTACTTGCTCTTAATGGTATAAGAGTTTGAAGTTTTGCTGTTAATTTTTACTGCAGAAGTTATTTTTTTTTTTTACTTTAATAAATCAGTCTGTGTACTAAACTGAGTGAATTCATCTGGCCTGGAACTTGTAGTGTGAGGAGAAGAGGAGAAATTCTCCAAATCCATTGGTTTTGTGGATCCTGACAGACAACTCCCTATAGTGGACCAGCAGTGATCTTTCGTGTATTCTGTATGATGCAGCTATTCATATCTATTACCTGCCTTTGACACTGACCTCCTCACAACATTAATGTTATGGAACCCTCTTCATCATCATTTTTCCACTCCTCAATGTCTGTGTCCATATTTTGTCACTTCACCCTCATGTGTGCACAGCCATCCATTCCTACTATTTTGTGTATGTCTGTTTGTCCCTGTCAATTCATTTGTCTCTTCATTTCATACACTTTTTTTTCCTCTCATCGCCATACCTTCTTATCCCTTCTCTCTTTACACAAAAAAGGGTCACTATCTCCACAAAATTATTATCTAGCCCTCCTATCCTTGCTTGCACTCTCTATGTATTGTCCTTCTGTGTTTCCCTCTTCTTGCAGCCATCCCTCATTCCTACTATCCTACACACCCTTTTCCACTTGACTTTTGCCTGATAGGGGTGGTCACATTTGTGTTCTCCCTCCTATTGAACAATACAGTTTCAGTGCCAGTTGCAGCAGTGTTTTTAGCTGCTGTGCTGCAGGATGCTCTACCAGAAGCATCAGTACTCCTAGTTATAGCAGCAGTTGCTGCTATGCACTACTCTGTGCTGTGAGACCTGTGCTACCAGCAACATCAGTGCTCCTCTTCACAGCAGTAATCATGGCTCTGGTCTATTCTGTATTATGACATCTGCGCTACTTGGCACAGTAACAATGTCTGCACTACTTGGTGCATCACAGCAGAAACCCAAAGTATAAGAATATCCCACTACTCTTCTGTCCTGCACAGCAATGTGTTCAAAGGCAACAAATAAGTAAAGTGGTTTGCTCCACAGTGCAGTAAGTCACCTTTTCTATTTTAATTAGTCTTACCACGCTATGCAGAGCAAAGCAGCATGACTCTTGGCCCTTCATTTTTCTAGTACTTGAACGCCTCTACTAACTACTACTTCCACATTCAAATGTACATATAACATCTTGTTTTACATTGCCTGAAACACACATAGCCCTTTCCAGTTAACCCTAAGTAATATAAATTTTCCACAAGCATTACATATTTAAGTCATGTTAACAGTCATGCAAACAGTGGCTGCTGTGGTGCAGTTGTTAGCATTGTCAACTCAAAGCAAAAGGTTCTCTGGTTTGATTCTCAGCTGCAGCTCCTTCTGTGCGGAGTCTGCATGTCCTCCCTGCAGTCGAGTGAGTTTTAAAGACATGCAGGTACGTGCGTGTGTGTATGTGTGTGCCTTCTGTGAAGGTTGGGCTGGCAACTCGACACCATAAAAACACCACTGTCAATCAATTTGTGGACCAGTGATCTGCTGTGGTGACCCCTAATCTGGAAAAGCCAAAAGACATTGCTTTGCTAACAGTCATACAAACAAAAATAGAATACCATGTTTTACTGTGCTTACAAAATATACAAGGCTAAGATTCTATTTAAACTACAGCACTCTCATGACATTTTCTGTTTCAATTATTAAATTTACATAAATGGAGGGCATTAAAACTATGGCCAGTATAAAACACCCTCATAACTATTTTATCTTCAGTTTGTAAATTCAAAAGATGAAATAACATAAGGCTTTGAAGTGAGTGGGGTGTAGGCAGCATGTGGGCTGTCATCTCTCTTAAGAGGTCAGATTACAAAGACCCATGACCTGTAGCTGGTCCGGGTGGCTGTCGGTGTGGGCTTGCTCCCCTCAAGTGGTATAAATGGTGACTGTCAAATAATCTGTATTTTTCTAACAAATAACATGTATTGTAACAATAATATGTTTTGCTAACAGAGATAAATCATGTCAATATTAACACAGACAGAATATAAAACTATTAATGATAACTAGACCTAAAGTAATACATGGCAGTTGTACTAGAAAGCATTTCAACACTCTTCGGGGCAAATACAACATTAACACCCATGCTTACTTCCACATTCAGCTAACATAAAAATCTTTATTACTACATTATTTAAAACATACAGGGCAGTATTCACAAAAGGTTGAATATTACATAAGACCTCTTCATGCAACCATGCACGGAGTATGCACTGAACATCACTTTTGTGCTGTGCAGTGACCTGCAACTGGGCAGCAACAGATTTCCAAGCTGCATGCAAATGCGGTAGTCTGTGGGCATGGCCACTCCACATCACAAATTATCTCACCATTTCAGAAATTGTAGAGTACTGTAATAAAAAGAATTCCATATGATACAACTTCTGAACAGAAAAGCAGAAGCATGTACGACTAGCTGATGAACTGCACCATTCCCTTCTATAGGGAATCGACAATGTTCCACAGTACGCTGCCTTTGCCAAGCAAACAAGACTGCACCCATACATCAGTACAATTTATTCAATGGGCACCAATATGCAACTATTCCAACTGTTTGCATTAGCGAGTCACAGAAATTCTCTGAAGCATTTAATGAGATTCAGTGCCATGCTAATTATACATCCCTTAATTCCACACTTACCAAGCAGCACAACTCTACCAAAGTGAGCAGAAACTTTTGCCTTTGCTCCAGAGAACTTTTATTAATATCATCCATATACCAATGTTCAATCCCAAACTCAAACACATAAAAGGTATCTTGAATTGTATTTTACATAGAAGCTACTGAGGGTAGAAATGCTGCACATACTCAAGAGCATCCTCCTATCTTCAATCTGCGCTAGTCACTGCTCTGCTTAGTGTGTACTGAATAATCACAGCATGTCTCAGTAGGAAACCTGACATATTTATCTTAGTTCTTGTAACACGGAGATAGGTAACTATTAAACAAACCCCTCCAGTGACATTTTGAGTCACCAGTTTTTTTTTATACATAAACATTACTATCAAATATTAAAAAGATATATTCATTGACAGACATGCTTCTGAATCTTTATATCTTCTTCTTCTTTCGGCTGCTCCCGTTAGGGGTCGCCACAGCAGATCAACTGTTTCTATTTCTTCCTGTCCTCTGCATCTTGCTCTATCACACCAACAACCTGCATGTCCTCTCTCACCACATCCATAAACCTTATCTTACACCTTCCTCTTTTCCTGTTACCTGGCAGCTTCATCCTTAGCATCTTTTTCCCAATATACTCTGCATCCCTCCTCAGCACATGTCCAAACCAACGTTATCTTGCCTCTCTGGCTTTGTCTCCAAACCTTCCAACCTGGGCTGACCCTCTAATATACTTATTCCTAATCCTGTCCATCCTCGTCACACCCAGTGCAAATCTTAACATCTTCAACTCTGCCACGTCAAGCTCGGACTCCTGCCTTTTTGTCAATGCCACTGTCTCCAACCCATATAACATAGCTGGTCTCACTACCCTCTTGTAGACCTTCCCTTTCACTCTTAATGGTACTCGTCTGTCACAAATCACTCCTGACACTCTTCTCCACCCACTCCATCCTGCCTGTACTCTCTTCTTCACCTCTCTTCAACACTCACCATTACTCTGAACTATTGATCCCAAGTATTTAAACTCATCCACCTTCGCCACCTCTACTCCCTGCATCCTCACCATTCCTCTATCCTCCCTCTCATTCACACACATATATTCTATCTTAGTCCTACTGACCTTCATTCCTCTTCTCTCTAGAGCATGTCTCCACCTCTCCAGGGTCTCCTCCACCTGTTCCCTACTCTCACTACAGATCACAATGTCATCTGCAAACATCATAGTCCACGGGGACTTCTGTCTGATCTCGTCTGTCAACCTGTCCATCACCATTGCAAATAAGAAAGGGCTCAAAGCTGATCCTTGATGTAATCCCACCTCCACCTAAAAAGCATCCATCACTCCCACCGCAGACATCACCGCTGTCACACTACCCTTGTACATATCCTGTACCACTTTTACATACTTCTCTGACACTCCCGCCTTCCTCATACAATACCACAACTCCTCTCTAGGCACCCTGTCATATGCTTTCTCTAAATCCACAAAGACACAATGCAACTCCTTCTGACCTTCTCTGCACTTCTCCATCAACACTCTCAGAGCAAACATCACATCTGTAGTGCTCTTTCCTGGCATGAAACCATACTGCTGATCACTAATCATCACTTCCCTTCTTACCCAAGCTTCCACTACTCTTTCCTATAACTTCATGCTGTGACTGATCAATTTAATCCCTCTGTAGTTACTACAGCTCTGCACATCACCCTTATTCTTAAAAATCGGTACCAAAACACTTCTCCATTCCTCAGGCATCCTCTCACTTTCCAAGATTTCATTAAACAATCTAGTTAAAAACTCCACTGCCATTTCACCTAAACACCTCCATGCTTCCACAGGTATGTCATCTGGACCAACAGCCTTTCCGTTCTTCATCCTCTTCATAGCTATCCTTACTTCCTCCTTGCTAATCCACTGCACTTCAAGATTCACTATCCGCACATCATCCAACCTTCTCTCCCTCTCATTCTCTTCATTCATCAGCCCCTCAAAGTACTCTTTCCATATGCAAAACACACTCTCCTCTCTTGTGAGTACATTTCCCTCATTACCCTTTATCACCCTTACCTGCTGCACATCTTTACTAGCTCGATCCCTGTCTAGCCTAGGTCCTTTTCTCCCTCCTTAGTGTCCAACCTTTCATACAACTCTTCATACGCCTTATCCTTAGCCTTCGCTACCTCTCTCTTTGCCATGCACCTCATCTCCTTATACTCGTCTACTTTCTTCATCTCTCTGACAATCCCACTTCTTCTTCGACAACCTCTTCCTCTGTATACTCTCCTGTACTTCTTCATTCCACCACCAGGTCTCCTTGTCCTCCTTCCTATTTCCAGATGTCACACAAAGCACCTTTCTAGCCATCTCTCTTACTAGCTCTGCTGTAGTTACCCAGCTATTCGGTAACTCTTCACTGCCACCCAGTGCCTGTGTTAACTCTTCCCTGAACATCACCTCAAAATTACCCTTTTTCAATTTCGCCCATTTGATCCTTGGTGCTGCCCTCACACTCATCCTCCTCTTCTTTATCACCAATGTCATCCTACAAACCGCCATCTTATGCTGCCTAACTACACTTTCCCCTGCCACCATTTTACAGTCTCCAATCTCCTTCAGACTGGCCCTTCTACATAAGATATAATCCACCTGTGTGCATCTTCCTCCACTCTTGTATGTCACCCTATGCTCCTCCCTCTTGTTAAAATACGTATTCATCACAGCCATGTCCATCCTTTTATAAAATCCACTACCATCTGACCTTCTGCATTCCTTTGCTTAACACCATACCTACCCATCACTTCCTCATCCCCACTGTTCCCTTCACCAACATGCCCATTGAAATCTGCTCCAATGACCAGTCTCTCACCCTTGGGTACAGTCATCACCACTTCATCCAACTCACTCCAAAATTTTTCTTTCTCATCCATCGCACACCCAACTTGTGCAGCATACGCACTAACATTCATCATTACACCACCAATTTCCAGCTTCATAAACATTACTCTATCCGACACTCTTTTCACCTCCAAAACACTCTTAGCATACTGTTCCTTCAGGATAATGCCTACGTCATTTCTCCTCCCATCCACACCATGATAAAACAATTTGAACCCGCCTCTGATACACCTAGCCTTGCTCCCCTTCCATCTGGTCTCTTGCACACACAATATACCAACCTTCCTTCAGTTCATCATATCAGCTATCTCTCTCCCTATACCAGTAATACTGCCAACATTCAAAGTTCCAACCCTCACTATCACAGTCCTAGCCTTTTTATCCTCTTCAGGTTATCATTCCTCAAACAAAGAACTCATGATCAGTCTCCTCTTTTTATCCTATTCATTCTGTTCCTCCCACTCATCTGCTACTTTCACTGAGCTCAGAAAATTTACAGACTTAAGAAAAATTGCAGCCTATGAAAACAGGTTGCCCTTCCACTGTAAATATTTTTTTTCTGGTTGCCCTAACTGGCATAATGACTGCTACTTTTCATACCAAGTCACAGAGTGAATGAGAATAATTATACATTTGCCATACTTTTATTCATTCACAGTTTATGACAACTGGTCAGATCTCTAAACACCAATGACCTCTTCATGAAGCCCATCTAAAGCATCATTTTTATTTAATGAAATCCAAGCAAATCTGCATCTTTTTCATCTTCTTCCATACCAGTCCTGAGTGTCTCCTTTTAGCTCCATCTTCCAATGAAATCAATTACTGTTTGATGTACATCATATGACCATACATTTTGACCGCTTTATCTCAATTTTCTCCCATTTTTTTTTTAACAGTGGCATGGCATTACTCTATATATGTAAAAGGTTACAATCAGCTTTACTTCCTTCCAGCCTTTCTGCATACCCACCCAGAAACCTCAACAGGTACCTTAAATTATGCAATCTCTTTTCTTACTTGGATCCAGTACCGTACCTCTCATATTAAATCATCATTCATGCATTTAGCTATGTGAAAACACAAAATCTCTCACTTTGTCTTCTAGTTCTAGTATTTGCCTTAAAAGATTCATACAGGTTATAGTCAGACAAGCTGTGTTCAATCCACAGTCAAATCATTCATTTAATGTAAAAAATATTTTGGAGAGCACCTGCTTGCCACAGTTATTCTTACTAATTGTCTACAGTGACAACAGTGAAGCCTGGAAAATGATTTTTTTTTCCAAACGTTTCATCGCATTTAAAACTGCAACATGACTTCATATACATTATTAGATAAGAAAGCAATCCATAATAGCAGTTTCCACTATATTTTCAATAGTATACATACATGTTTTCTTTTTAAATTTGTATGTATTCGAACAGTACTTAAATTGCTCAGTTCCTGCCTTCTCTTAAACCTCAATCCCAAGTCTGAATATTATTCCACATGTATTGTTCCCACATATACAGTTTACTTCATTAAAATGTGCTCCTTCCCTTTGGAAAATATCTCGCTTCCAGCTAGTTTACCTTCTCTGCAATATTCAAAAATTCTGTTAAATTCAGTATAGATTTTTATTTAAATGTTCAAGTAATAGCTTTTTTTGGCAGCTAATATCATTAGACTTACTAAGGCCTTACTATGTACAGAAAATTCAGAGCCTAAACCCATCTCAAAATAATCATTTACTTAGCTACTACCATTTGTGCCAAACTAGTCTGTAAGGAATTAAAAAAATGGCAACTCATTACAGCTCCACTCCCCCCCCCCCCAAAAAAAAATGCTACAAATTACCTCTTTCTTTCCCATTGCATCTTCAGCATTTGCCACTTACCCAAGGAAAAATCCTATGAAGTCTACTTGGAGTATAACATATGTATGCATGCATTAACAACCGGAACTCTTAACCCTTCTAGACTTAATTCTTTGCATACAAGGGAGCCCTACAGATTTTGTTTGGGTTCCTATTAGATGACTGAAGACGCATTCTATCAAATGCATCTTGGTCGAACTGAAAATAATGAAAACGCAAAATAGCGAAGCGGCTTTTAAGTGATTTCTTTCCCAGGGAAAGAATTCGCTTGGCCGCTTCTGTTACTTTGCCATTTTTGGCACTGTAGTGCAATCTCAAAGTTGGTACATTTAAGTAGGGGGGGGTGTGGGGGGCACAGCCCTCCACTTTATGTACTCTTTCAATTTTTTTTTTTTTTTTTTTTTTTTTTTGGAACTGTGATTTTTTTTTCCCCCTTGGGAAAAAAATCGCTGTTCTGAGCTTTCGAGATTGTAAGCTTTCGCTTACATGGGGTCGATTATTCATTGTTCGCTTTTTTAAGCGTTCGATGATATAATATAGACCCTTTTGTTCTAATGTTCCTTGTAAGCTGCTTTCTACCATCTTTTCTAACCCTCTCTGATTGATTCTTACAGTAAACCTACAATATTTTATCCATCCTACTAGTTATCCATTTTTTAAGCAGTAGAGTCTGTTCCATACTCAACTAACAACTTGACCAGAGTTTGTCTTTCACATAGGTATCTCTTATTTCCTTCCTTCTGTCTGTACCCTATCAGTCCCAGACAGGGAAGACAACTTTTAACCTGCAGTCCAAACTCCTGCTTAGCCTTATTCTACTGGATTTCCTTTCTTTCCCAAGTTATTTGCTCCCAATATCTTTGTTCCTTTGTTCATTTCTAGCTCCCTACTGCCTAATGTCGATATTCCTACCTGCAGACATCCCCATAATAAAATCTTCTTTCTCCATTCCTGTGAAAGCTTGGTTCTTAGAATTTAGGTGTATGAATTAAACAAGATTCTGTTATGACAGATGAGGTTTTGTGGAAAGAGACTAACTGGAAGATGAAAATGAGAAATTGGAAGTTTATGATTATGGATATGGATAGGAAGATATGGGAAGTGAAAATGTTTTTGTTCCTTTAGCCTTATATACAAGATCGAGTGCATTTTATCAACCAGAGGAAAAGTTGCAGATTGATAATTAAGAACTGAAGGAATTTGTTTTGGAGGGGAAATGGGCAAGAGTTAAGTGGGGTAAGCAGATTCTGCTAGGAACAAGGTAGTTTAGGGTTACCTGATTTAAGGAATACTTTAAAGCTATACCATTAAGGCTTCTATACATAACTCAAGCATAAGGTTGTAAACTGATGTGTAAAAGATGATGAAATGGTGGGGGCATTTAAGAAATAAAGAAAGACTAAGATTTTGGAGCCATGTCCTTGTGGTGTAGCAGCAACCATACAGAATGTTATACTCAGAGAAGCAGACCGGAAAACTTGTTGGCTTCCAAAATCAGTTAGTTGCCAGTACAACTCCCTGTACTCCAAACATGTTTCCCAAGGATCCACTACAAAGAAATAAAACCTTGCATCTACACAATCTTGCGTATCCTTATATAAAAAGCATGGTTTATATTTTTTCTCCTGAGGTTGCAATTATGTTCATACATTCTTTAGTTAGTTCATTTTGTTAACTGTAACACTAATGGAATTATTTATTTAGCCTTGTGTGACAAATATGACAAATTTTATATAGGAAAAACCGAAAGAAAATTAAAAATGAGAATGTATGAATATAATTACGACATCAGGAGAAAAATATAAACAATGCTTTATATAAGCATACACAAGATTGTGTAGATACAGGGTTTTATTTCTTTAGGGTTACCACCTGTCCCACTTTGTGAGGGACAGTCCCCTCTTTGGGCAGTTGTGTCTTGCAAAAAAATTGAAAAAATGGCAAATGTCCTGAGATTTTAGGACAAAAATATTTCCTGCATTTTCTTTAACTCTTGCATAAAACAATTATTTTGTATCTGAAACACCTAATTGTTATAAGAAACAGAATAAGCAACTCAAATGATACAAGAAAAAGCTTTTATTTTGGCAAAAAAGTGAAGTTCTTTCATTTGTACTTGCCGTGGATACGTTTTGCCCTGCAAAATCTGACGTTTCTACAACAAATGTCCCACTTTGGGCATTTGAAAAGATGGCAACCCTATATTTCTTTTGTAGTGAAAGTGGTACCTATTGACCCAAGATGTGGTCCTTGGGAAACACGTTTGGAGTACAAGGAGTTGTACTGGCAACTGATTTTGGAAGTCAACAAGTTTCCCGGTCTGAATGACATGGTATCACTAAAGCCTGTTTTAAAGCTTAGGGCAGCTAAACTTTAATATCTGATATTCAGGATGCGGAATCCTACACCAAGGCACTCTATATGCATCTTCAGGATTGCATGGACCGTGCTATCCCAAATAAAACCAAGACTCCTTCCTCAAGCAAGAAGAAACCAGTCTGGTGGACCCCAGCCATAAGCAAACTTTACAATAAAAGGAGGAGACTTATACAAAAAAAGGCCCAATCTCAAGTAGAAAAATCATCCCTGATCAGCATTAGTAAGAAATTGAGGGCCCTCATCAAGTCAACTTAAGCTAATTTTGAAAAGAAAGTTGCCAAGGATGCCAAGGATATCCATAAGGCCTTCTATGGCTACGTCAAAAACCTAAATGGCAATGCTCAGGTCTGTTCTGAGCTAGTACAAAATGGAACAAAATACACTGACCCTTCTGACATTGCCAACATCTTGGCTGACAGGTTCAGTGCAAACCCCCCCCCCCTCACCACCTACAGGGCCTATTACTATTCCAGGGGATTGTGTAAGTCCAATTATTACTGATACATTGGTTAACAAGGCTCTATCTAAAGCTAAAAACACTGCCTCCATGGGACCAGATGGTGTCCCAGGCTGCGTCATACGCGAGCTCCAGAAGGAATTAACCCCGCATCTTAATACCCTGTTCAGTCTCAGCCTCTCCACAGGATATGTGCCCATAGAATGGCGCACAGCAACGGTGGTCCCACTACACAAGGGTGGGGCCACAACTGACCCTGGGAACTACCGACCAATAAGCCTGACCAGTCTGATCTTTAAGGCTATGGTGCGAATCATTATGGAACTCATAAATGGAGAGATTGGGAACCGCCAGTCGCTGGACCCCACACAGTTCGGCTTCGTCAAGGGCAGATCATGCCTCCTGAACCTGCTGGATTTCTTTGAGACAGTTACTCAGGCTATAGATAAGGGAAAGGAGGTACACACGGCTTACCTTGACCTTGCTAAAGCATTTGACACCATTCCCCATTCAGGTATTATTGATAAGCTCACCAGCCTGGGCATAAACCCTTACGTCACAAGATGGATCGCAAACTGGCTCTCAGACAGATCCCATAAAGTAAGAGTAACGGGATCTATGTCCGAATCTAGACCAGTAACGAGTGGTGTGCGCAGGGCTCTGTCCTGGGGCCCCTCATGTTTGGCATATACTTCTCAGAAGTACAGGCAAGCACGGAAGGGCTGTGGCTGACTAAGTTTGCAGATGACTGCAAACTGGGTGCTATAATAGAGTCTCCGGCCGACATGGAGATCCTCCAGAAGGGCCTAAATGAGACTGATGCATGGTGTCAAAGCCATGGTCTCAAGCTAAATGCAAAAAAATGCGTAGTAATCCCCTTTGGAAAAAACAGAGTACCCACAAACTACAACATAGGAGGTAATCCCCTGAAATCTGAAGAAGAAATAAGGGATCTAGGGATCCAAGTAGATAGTCAGCGTTCCTTTGATAACCATGTTGCCAAAGTGGTTAGAAAATCCTTCTATGTGACCCATCTGATCACAAAAGGGTTCGCATCAAGATCTAAGGATGTAATGGTGCCCCTCTACTCTTCCCTCATCAGACCCATTATTGAGTACAATGCACCAATTAGAATGTACCTGGCTAGACATCTCCAGCAGCTGGAGAGACCACAAAGGTACCTAACCAACAGGATTACTGGCCTCAAACAGTTGCCCTATACAGCACGACTGAAAAAGCTAAGACTGTTCTCTGTTGCATACCGCTTTCTCAGAGGCGATCTCTGTCTAACGTACAGAGCCATGTCCAACCCAGAATTGTTGAACATACTCCATCTTAGCAAAACCAAATCTACTCGAGCTACACGCTCTAGGGATATAAACCTCAACACAACAATGAATAGAACATGCTGGAGGGATAGATTCCCTTCGTAGAGACTTCCCTTACTATGGAACAGGGTCCCGATCTACATAAGACAGAGCCCCTCACTATCACTCTTCAAGAGGAACCTTGATGAGTGGATGGGTAACAGAAAGTTCACACCGGGGATCACACCAACAGCACTACTAAATAGGGGCCAAGGGTACTAGCTGCTAGTACAAGGGTGTAGGGAATTACTAAAGGGGCGGTGAATACCGCACAACTTGGCTGGGCTAATATATGCCTTCGGGCAAATAGCCCAGTACCAACCTATGAACCTATTTGTATTGCTTTTAAATGGCATTTTCAGTTCATGCAGCAGATGGCGATATTGCATTGTTTTTAACATGATTTTAAAACACAATTTTAAAACTTTGAATCATTTTATAAGTATTAAATAAAGATTTTTCTGAGTTCAATATGATAAATTAAACAAATACATGTACATATTTTATTACTGGATGTCAATATGTTATCTGTTTTACACATTTTACTTGTTTTAAACACTTGTATATACACATTGTCAAGTACAGGCACTTTTACAGGGTAGGCATGGTAACTAATTGTTTGATTGCTTGATTGGGATTTCCTGTATATATAAATTGGGTTTTAGATGTTGGCACACTCATCTGAGCAAGTTACGTTGACGAAAACGCGGTGATTCAGTTAATGCGTTCTTATGCTCGTGTCCTACTGTGTACTTCATTAAAAAGTGGATTCTACTCTGGTTGTCTTCCAGTGCCTCCTTTTACAGTTTACTTGTCCTGCTTTTGGCACTTTTTCCACACTTATTTGGTTATTTGTGTCTCTCTGTGGATATGGAAGGACAACCGGATTCAAATTTGGAGGACCGAAGGAAACGAGGGGATATTGGAGAAGTACGCAAGCTTATCGGCCAACTTTCACAGTTAGTGGGACTTCTAACTTCAATCAGCCAGTCACTGCTTGTTCTGACATCACAGTTCGCATTGCCCGGGAACCAGGAAGTGAATCCATTAGCAAACGAAAGGAAAGAGCATAACGAACCAATGGAGGCTTCTGGAAATGTTTTGGACTTTAATTCTTCACCAAGTAACCAAAACAACAGTTTGAATGACACTCCCAATGTTTTTAAGTCTCAGCAAACAGAGAGGAGAGAGAGGGAAACGGCAGTTCAACTAGGTACAGCAGCATTCAACAAATGCAGGGCAACATACCTGTCAGTCAAGGTACTAAAAGACTTTACAAGGACATTTTAGAGCATACATTTGCTTTTGTGGGGGATATTCCCCACTATGTTAATAATAACAACAGTGACAGTTATGCTAGTAACCTTGAAAATGTAGATATATAGTAGATGAAATATAAATTGTACAAAATGGACAATGACTACTTAAAACAAGGTCTGCATTTGAATATAGTACCAAAAGGTTTACGTGTGTGTAAATATCCAAACAATGTAGTGAATCATACTGATTTCCATAGGGACGTTATAGCAGCCTTCGATAGATAAGGTTTTGACATCATGAGGGCAATTATTAGAAACAATGAAGTAGAGATTAACAAAATGTATGAGTATGCTGAGTGATCCAACAATAGTACAATTAATGATTTAATGTTTACCATTGATAGGGAGAAGGAGAAATATTTTGAACTGTTAGGAAATACTGACTTGAAATGTAAAGATGTGCATGTTAGAAAAATGAAAAAGATTGACAGAGACATCCATGAATACAAGGAGAAGGTACACTACCCCAAACCAAAACAGGTTAAGAGGTATAATTTTAATGAACATTTTGTAGAGGGGAGAACAGAAAATGGTGGGTTTGAAAAGCAAAATATGGATGTTCCTTTTGATTTGCAGGACCCTTTAGAATTCCCCCCCCCTTTTCCCCTCCCCACAGACTGGAGAGACCAATGAGGAAAGGACCAGACAATTACATGTACAATGCATGGACAGGACGGGGGCAGGGTCGCTGGAGATAGAGGCAGTTTGGGGGAATTTGTGTGGATGGACCTAAGTTAAGTTACAATGGTTTCAACATTTTTAACTATAGTAATATTGATGTACAGAAGGGTCATTTTAATTTGTTTTTAAAATGTTTTACTTTTATCCCTAGAACTAAGACAGACATTTTTAAGTTATTAGTAGATTTCAAGTTATTTATTTGGAAAAAGAACTCGGAATTATTTTTTAATGGACAAGAAAGGTCTAGTATAAACAGCAATGTCTTACTTAAGAGAAGCATGTTAAATCTACCTTTACATCCACAATTGAAAACCTTTGAAAGTATGGTGGAAAACAGGTTAAGCCAGGTCTTAAGTAACAATAAAGTGTATTCAAATTTGAGTAAGGAAGAGAGAACCATTTTAGAAGAATGTAAGACCAACAGGTATGAAAGAATTATGAAGCCTGACAAGGGGGGGGGGGGGGTGGCTGGGGTGGTCTTAATGGACAAATTCACTTATGAACCTAAAATGCTGGAAATTTTAAGTGATGTCAACCAATGCATGAGGGTTTCATTGAACAAAATTAATATTGCTTACAGGAGAATACAAGTATGTTTAAATGATTTATTTATTGAAGGACTTATTGATTTTGGAACATACAATTTTTTACATGTTGAAAAGCTTAAAGTTCCCTCTATATTTGGCATCCCTAAGGTCCAGAAGGATGTTTCTGACCCACCCCTAAGACCAATTGTTTCAGCCAAAGGGTCGGTCATTGCCCCCCTAGCAAAGTTTGTAGATTTTAAGCTTAAAAAGTTGTCTTTAGGGGGTGTTAATGTATTGAAGGACTCATGGGACTTTTTAAGTAAGTTGAATGCTGGCTTGTATTGTGACAGTTTGACATTTGTCACAATCGATGTAATAGACTTATTTTCCTCTATACCCCATGATACAGGTCTAGAGGGGTTTGAAAAGGCTCTATGTAATAGTGATGATATTAGTTACAATGACTTTCGTACCTGCCTTATTTTAATAGATGTAATTTTAGGAAAATTTTATATATTTTGCGGTACAGTATTTTAAGCAATTAAGAGGTGTGGCCATGGGGGCTCATTGTGTCCCCACCTATGCTAACATTACACTGTCCCAAGGGGAGAAGAAATTTGTATTTAACTGTAGTTTTAGACATTGCTGGAACTTTTATGCCCACTTTTTAGATGAGGTTTGTCTTTTTTGGTTAAAATCTGAAGGTGAATTTATTGATTTTTTTTTTAATTATTTATCTGGCACCACTGATTTCTTAAGGTTTACATACAAAATGAATAATGCTGAGATGAAATACTTGGACCTTTGTATTAGTAAGTGTAATGGGAATTTTACGACCAAAGTGCATAGAAAGCTAGTTTTTCAAACTCTTATTTACACTATACTAGTGCCCACCCACATCATCGTAAGAGGGGAGTTGTGAAAGGGCAGTACGTCCGGATAAGTAGAATGACGTCGGACGACAATGATTTTGAGAGTGAAAGTGCTCTTCTCTTTGATATGTTTACAGCTAGGGGTTACCCAGAAAAATTGTGGACAGAAATATACAGTGAGGTGTTTGAAGCTAGAAAAACAAGGTTTGCCCCTATTTGTGGTTGTGTTGGAGGAAGTTTGAGTAACACCAAGACCATTACACGCACAGAAGACAATGTTTACAATAGTGCTTTGATGATCACATATGATAGCGAGGCAGAAATTGTCAGAAATATTATTGAAGAAGAATGGGGTAGATTTGCTAGTATATCAGACTTGCAGTACATTTTTGATAAACCATTCAAGTGTATATACAAAAGGGGCCGTAACATTAAAAGTGTTTTGAAAAACAACACACCCATGTTTAACAATTCTACTAAGAGGGACACACAAAAATGTGGTAGTTGTGCACAATGCTGTTATATTAAAGTGGGTGACACACACTACTTGAAATGTAGGGACAAGTCCATTAAGACTACAGGTTTTGCTAACTGTAACACTAATGGAATTATTTATTTAGCCTTGTGCGACAAATGTGATGCATTTTATATAGGAAAAACGAAAGAAAATTAAAAATGAGAATGTATGAACATAATTACATCAGGAGAAAAAAATATAAACAATGCTTTATATAAGCATACACAAGATTGTGTAGATGCAGGGTTTTATTTCTTTGTAGTGGAAGTGGTACCTATTGACCTGAGAGGTGGTCCTTGGGAAACATGTTTGGAATACAGGGAGTTGTATTGGCAACTGATTTTGGAAGCCAACAAGTTTCCCGGTCTGAATAACATGGTATCACTAAAGCCTGTTTTAAAGCTTAGGGCAGCTAAACTTTAATATTTGTGTTGCTTTTAAATGGCATTTTCAGTTCATGCAGCAGATGGTGCTATTGCATTGTTTTTCATGAGGTTTTAATAAGATTTTTAAAACACATTTTTAAACCTTTTAATCATTTTATAAGTATTAAATAAAGATTCTTCTGAGTTCAATATGATAAATTAAACAAATACATGTACATATTTTATTACTGGATGTCAATATGTTATCTGTTTTACACATTTTACTTGTTTTAAACACTTGTATATACACCTTGTCAAGGCGCTTTTACAGGGTAGGCATGGTAACTAATTGTTTGATTGCTTGATTGGGATTTCCTGTATATATAAACTGGGTTTAGATGTTGGCACATTCATCTGAGGAAGTTACTTTGATGAAAATACAATGATTCAGTTAATGCGTTCTTATGCTTGCATCCTACTGTGTACTTCATTAAAAAGTGGATTCTACTCTGGTTGTCTTCCAGTGCCTCCTTTTACAGTTCACTTGTCCTGCTTTTCTGCACTTATTTGGTTATTTATGTAAAATATAAATATGACAGTATAATCCTCCTCCTCTGTCGATAAACTGTTACGACCACAAACATTCCATTATCGTTCTTGTTTACCATTTCCATTACTACTGCAGCCCCTCTTGTAATCAGTATCATTACTCTTTCTCTTTGTCCATAATATTCTGCTGAATGTCCACAATGAAATCCTCTCTGTCAAATTCACATGCATACGTCTTTCAAATTCATATGACCATTCCTAGCCAAATGCATCTTTTGAAACATTTGCACCCTACACTTCTTCATATAATTCAATACTCTGCTTTTTCGCTCTACCTGTAAGGCCATTTGCATTCCATGTTAATACTGACAAAGCTGCCATTCTGATAAAAAGCTATTACTCCCATATATTACACATGCCAGTTCTTTTGAATATTTTTTTTTTTGCAGTTTACAAGAGTCTGCTGATTGGTAGCCTGATCATATTGCTGAACCTGTGTCATATATTCCCAGATTTTCACATCAACAAAACATGCAATAAACAAAATCAAACAGAGTTAAAAATTTTCCTTTTATCTCCCAGCATACACACAACAATATAAAAAAACTTTAGAAAAAGGAAATCTACCACTCCATATATCAGTAGCTGCCCCAAACCAATAGCTACAGTGACAGGCATTACCTATTCTAAATTTAAGATTGATTAACCATGCTAATGTGCATGTCAGTGCCTATAGTCACAGTTACATATATTGCTTTCTGTTCTTATAGTATCTCTATTATGCTCACAAATTTGAAAAACTTGTGTGCTTTCAGTAAACACTAACTTTTAGCCTTATGAAAAATGCACTGACCACCTTTACTTAAACAAACTAGTGTGCATTATTGCATTTAATGCATCAAAGCACTAAAGTTGCCAGAAAGGCAACTAGCTGTACAACTCTTCACTTCCCATAGCAATTTCACTGCTTGCCAACATCCCTTTAAAGAATAATTACATTACATCTCACTAATTTCACTCAGAACACACTGCTTCTTCACAGAAGTGCTTGCTAATTTCACTTTAAAAGTTAATAACATTGCACTTGGAGACTTAACTATAGACTGGTAACTCATAAATTCCACTGCCCCCACTGAATACATAAACTTGTTCATCTTCAGACAATTAATAACCACACCTACTAAAAAATAAATAAATAAATAAAACTTCAGGGAGACACTTAACATTAGCCTGGATTCTTTCAAACAAACCAGATAAACTGACAAAAGTAGGCTGCTTCTCAGACAGCACAAGTGGCCACATGCTAACATTTGCTATTAGAACTCACCATAACCTAAATAAACAAATTATCTAAAATCAGATATGAAATACAACCAATTTCAGCACTGGAATGTACTTAGAACACCAGCACTAGATACTGCTGTAGAACCCTTTAATAACATATTCTTACAGACCTTAAATAATCTAGCACCAGTATGTAATAAAAGAGTAAAGTCCAACCCCACACCATGGCTGACAAAACAAACAAACAAAAAAAAAATCACGACAAAAAGGGATATAGCCTGGAAAAACTGGCATAAAAATTGAACTCAAAATGCCTTCCAGAAATTTAGACATCTTAGGAACCTTGCAAAACTTTATGTCAAACAGGATAAGCAAAGATACTATACCAACCTACAAGACAAACACAAAAACAACCAACAATTTTTTGGTCATCGCTAAATAAACTACTCCACCCTGGCAAGACCACACCTCCCTCTCCAAAAACAGACAACATGACAGACTGTCCCTACACAATTTAATTCCTACTTTATACAATCAATATTATCTCTCTCTTAGACACTAATAATCTGCCTCCCTCTCTACCCCTATCCAATCAAAACCACACACAGCTCTTCAAGTTTAGTCGAGCACATACTTCACTTACAAGGAAGGTGGTCCTTAAACTAAAAACTACTTCTGTAGCTGTAGACCAACTACCATTAGACGACCTAAAAATGGCTGCAGAAGTCATAGCCTTCCCTGGGTCCATAATAATTAATAGGTCCATAGCAAAATGATACATCCCATCACTGTGGAAAAAATCCTACATCATACCGCTGCACAATGCGGCACATCTACAGAGTTTAATAACTACAGACTGACAACGATTCTCTCCACCCTCTCCAAAACATTAGAGAAATGCATCCATATGCAGGTAATACAATACCTAACCTCAAATAACCTGCTCTCAGAAACACAAAATGGCTTTAGGCCCCAGCACAGCACCACTACTCCTCTATTATATTTTACCAATATAATAAACCAACACAGAAACAATGGTCTACTTGATTGCACCATGTTTTCAGACTTGTCAAAGGCATTTGATTCTGTTTCGCACCAGTAACTGCTCATTTGACTCTTCTCAATAGGATTTTCATAATATTCCTTGTTTATAATTTCTTACTTACTTACCTGGAAGGCAACAAGCTGTTAAATGGCAACAAACCTACTCATCCTTTCAACCAGTTTCTACAGGTGTCTGTCAGAGCTATATCCTGGGTCATCTTCCATTTAATTTATTAATGACCTCCATACATCCACTCACCATGCTAGTTTAGTTCAGTATACAAATGACTCAGCATTAACATGTGTGGCCTCAACAATAAATAAGCTCAAAGACATTACTCAAAAATCTTTCTCCTCTGTAGAAACCTGGCTCAAAAAATAAAACCTCCTAGTCAACACCAAGAAAACTAACTTAATGACAGAAAACTAACACTAAGAAAACTAACTTAATACTTTTTACTTCAAAAAGTTGCTAAAATCAAAAGCAATTTTTGCCATAAAGTCAGCAAATAATACCGTCATTGAAAATGTAACTCACAGTAAACAGTTAGGTGTTATAACAGATGACAATCTCAAATATGACCAGCATATACTACACACCATTAAATCTAAAAACCAGAAACTAGGCTTCCTTTATATGATCAATGGATTCCTTACAGATATTGCAAGAAAAACTCAAGCCACTACCTGCGTATTGCCAACAGACTTATACGCAGATCGTATCCTAACAAATCTAAGCAATACTCAAAGAAAGAAACTTGTCTCCTGCTACAATAAAGTACCTAAATTTTCCACCAATCTTTCGCAAATGACACACCATTGTCATAGCTTAAAGGAATTAAACTGGCTTGAACTATACAAGTACCTAACATATTCACAACTAACTACAGCACACAAACTATTTCATCATCCAGAAAAATGCCTTGCACTACATAACGTATTACTAACCTACTGTCCAGCAAGGGACCTCCACTCTTGTAACAAATTCTTATTACTTACAAAATAAGACAAATAATGTTGCAGGAGACTCACTCTACTCCCAATACATTGCTAAACTCTGGAATAGTATCACCACACAAATAAAACTCTCCGACAAACTCAACAGTTTTAAACCGCTGCTTAAACAATATATTAACCAATCCTGGTCCTGCACATGCTCATCTCAAGACTGACATTTTGTGTTCACCATATGACACTCTCCAAATACTCACCTTAAACGGAACATACTCAACTTCTCATTGAAATGACAAAACAATTTTTATACATAACCTCTGCCTATACAATCCACTAAGTTGCATGTGGGCTTTCTCTTTAGTAGCTTCCACCTCTGTAAAATCTTAGAATGCATAAATGTAACTACTGTTTGTGTATAAATGTAAATAGAAATGTAACTACTCTGTTTAACTGGAAGTTAGTATAATGCAGTGTAAGCAAATGGAGCTTTTCTCCCCGGGCCTCTGCTGAAAATGGGTATTACCCAGACATACTTTCCCGGTAAACAAAGACAAATAAATAAATAAACAATTGTTGATTTCAATCAGAAAACACCGTTCAGATCTCTTATGACTGTTGGTTTTTAACTAGATGAAGCTGTTAATGAAAAACAGCAGCTGCTAACTTTACATTTGCAAAAAAGAACTACATTTGTTCATGTTTTTCATAATTTTCTCGTTTTCCAAGCCTTTTTACTTTATAAAAAATAGTTGAATGCTTAAACTAAGAATCTAAACACCAATCTCAATAAAAACAACAGAATTACTATATTTTAATTTTGTATATATGTGTGTGTGTATGTAAACACATACACACACACCCTCACAACCCCGCATTTTTATCTTAGTTTCACTAGTGCATAATATCATACAGTTATTGGATAAGTCTCAATGCTTTCAGTTAAATAAACATACTACTTTCCATTTTTTATCACGTTACAGTATGATGCCTTGCTACATTCCAATAAAGAAAAATGACTTTCTTTAAATGCACCTGACTGCATACTATATGGGATTACTTTACAATATAAAATGCAATTTATATCAGGATATTTTCTTATGCAAATATTAAAAAGATGAAAAACTGTTTTACTTACAGCTATTTCTTCAGTCCATTCAATGTCCTTCTAAACATTAATGACATAGTACCAGCATTCTCCCACCAGCTTAAAGCAATCAACAAAACTTCCAGTCTTTTTCATCAACTTCTTTCAGAACCACAGTTCATGTCTAAACTATAACTAATGGTACAGATGCTTTCGTTCTCCCACTTATTAATTTCACCTTGTTGCTGGTCTTCTTCTTGACCTTCTCAATCTCCTAACACTAGTCTCTTTTTCAAGTCTAAGGTACTCCTAATTCTTCTAGTAAGCTCTTAGCCTTTTTTTCCGTCTCTCCAGTATTTACTTTTAAAACATCTGAAAAGGTTTCATAGATTACTACTAGGCTAACTGTCCTTGTGGGCCATTTTAAGCCTAGCCAATTACCCCATGTGAGAATCAAACCCTGCACCTTGTGTCTATAAGGTAAACACCTTAACCATTAGGCCACCCTCCCTACTACTTACCACTTTTGTCCCCATCATACCTCCCACATTTGCCATCTACCTGAATAAAAATTCTCTGGAGTCTGCTAGGGGTATAAAAATACATATGTAAATATTTACAAAGAAAAATCCTAAACCGTCTACACTTTGTTATGTATCTGAAAGCCATACACATTCCATAATTTCCTTATCCAGTATCTCTTCCCAAACTGTTCTAACCGTCTCTGTTTGATGCCTATAATTATAGTGCAATATTTTATATACCCTACTAATTATCTTTTTAACTGCCACTTCTGTTATAGATTCACCTAAAACCTCTTCCAGATCAGGTCTTTCACTCAGGATTCCCCTATGCCTTTCTTTGTGTCTATACTCCGATATCAATCCCTGATATGGAGACAGTCTCAAGCCTGTAGCCCAAATGTTTTATTGGACTCTTCCCATTCTATTACCTTTCCATCTGTAGTTATTTGCCCCCAAATACCTTGATTCCATTGTCAGTTTTCTTCAGTAAATTCCAGCACCCTCGTGCTTATTCTCTGTAAACCTAACTGCAGTCATCCCTATCATCAAATTCTCCTTTCTCCATTCTTATGTCAGCTAAGTTCTTAGAATACTTTTGGCTACTTTATGAATACAAAATTCTGCATGGCTATTGTTATTCTCATTAAGGTTACGCATTAAAAAATCCCACTCTCTCCTTATTTCTTGAATAACCTCACTTCTTATTCATTCCATTCCACTTTGAACTGTAGCTTTCTGCTTATGTTATGTGCATGTGCCTTCACTGTATAGCTCTAAAATATCCCTTCAAATCAGGTAATCCTAAACCACCTTGTTCTACTGGTAGGATCAACTTTTCCCACTTGACCCTTGCCCTCTTCCCTTCCCATAAAATCCTTCAACTCTTTATTAAATACTGTCCATAACTTCACCTCTGGTTGATAAAAACATACCTGATCTACATATAAAACTAAAGGAACTAAAATATTTTCACTGCATCTTGTTATCCATAAAAAAGAGGTTTCACTTTTTTTACATTATCTTTTGTTTGGTCTGTTGCTACAAATTGTTAACTGCCATAATAAAATCTCTTTTAATCCATACTCCTAAATACTTTATTTTATTGTGTCCTCATAAATATGGGTATTTCTGAACTAATTCATGTCATGGGGTACATAGTTAACAGCTATAACCTTTACTTTATTTTCATTAATTTTACATCCCACAAAATTTGAAACTGTCTTAAAATGTTCCACACAATGAGATGTTCTTTTCCAGTTTTATCAGGTACAAAATAATACTGCAAATAAAGTCAACTTTTCTTGACTACCATACCAATTATATCCTTGAATTTCGGAGTTGCTTGTTATCTTTGCTAAAGGCTCTAAATAGAACACAAATAACAAGGGAGCAAGAGGACACCTCTACCTGGTTACTCTGTTCAGACACAAATTATCAGACAGGTACATTAATTCTCCACTTTAATTTTTGCTGTTATCCCTCAGATATACTCCTAAATAACCTTATTATATCAGGGGAATGCAAATGCTTCCACTGTCCTACTTATAAAATCCCAGCTTACTCTGCTGAATGCTTTTTCTGTTTCAAGACCCACCAAAAACAGTGGTACTTTCTTACATTCTTCTTCCCTCTGAATCATCACTGTTCTGTTAATGTTGTCAAATGTTTGCTTCCCCCTCCACAAAACCACACTGATCCTTATCTATCAATTTTATCAACACCTTTGCCATTCTTTTAGGTATTATGGACACAAACACTTTATAATCATAGTTTAAAATTGAAATAAGCCTATATGAAGCAGGGTCTGATGGGTCTTTACGATCTATAGTTATAGCCACCACAGCTTTCTTCCAGGATGTTGATACTGTCTTACATTTTAAAATACTATTAAACACAACCTTCCAGATCTTTAACACTTTCATCCCTCCCATATTCCAAACTTTCACAGGAATACCATCTATTCTTGAAGACTTTCTTGCAGACTGATTATGCGTCACAATTTTTATCTCATCTCTTCCAAGCTTAACTGTTAATTGCAGAACCTCATCTACCTCTACACTTGGCATTCTCTTGTAGAATTGCTACTTGTACTGTGCATTTCTTAATATAATTCAAAATTCACATCTTTTTGTCTATACCTGTGAGGTCATTCCGGTGTCAAAGTAATAGGGATAGTGTAGCCATTACAATAAGAAGTTATCAATCCCATGTATATATGACAGCTTTTTTAAATATCTATTTCCAACTTTTATGTTACATGCATCAACTGTTTGGCAGGTTTATCCTTAATACAGTTGTTTCTTCTCAGCTCCATTTGAACCTATGTCATATTTTACAAGACGTTTTATTTTAATGAAACCCTCAACAAAACACACAAACACACACACTTTATTAACTTAAAATACAATCAGAAAAATATGTACAGCTTCAAATAATGAAGCTTAACCTTTCTGATAGGAACAACTGTCCCAAGTAAACAGCTGCACAGACATGCATTACCTAACCTAAAATTAAGTTATCCACGATAAGGAGCACAGGCTATAACATGCACCTACTTGCAATAACTGCTGTCAGTTCTTGTCTGATCTTTTATTCCCCTTCCAAATGTGAAAAAACAGCTTGCATGTTTTCAGACAATAACCTTTAGCCTTAAGAAAAGACGCACTGACTAGCTTTAAATAAAAGTAAATTATTCACTGCTCTAGTACATGCATTGAAGTACTTAGGGACTAGGACAGCTGCTATCTCTTATTCACTTCCAATAATTTCAAACGTTATTTTTTTACTATGCTGCTTGTTCTTGTACCTGTTAATTTGACATTTCTCTTAGCAATGTTAAGAACTGTCAAGATGTACTGCCTGTCAGCTTGTCTCCATAAAAACATAAGAACAGACTGTAGAGCTACCCTCAGCAGGAGACTGCTCAACTCACACTGAACATTTATTTGCTAAAGGAAAATTTTTCATTACATTGTGATCTCTTATTTGTACAAAGCTGACATGCTTATACACACAAAAAAACTGTTATTATGTTAGGCCAGGGGAACTAATCCAGGCATTCACCTATGCAAAAGTAAGAGAAAACATTTTAACTCTACATACATTATAATCAGTGCACTTTCACACGCTATCCCCCACCCTAACAGCCCAGGATTACAGCATATTAACTTAACATGCTTTTATCCACTCTTTCTTCTCTTTTCACATTGTAATACCTACATTTTTTAAAAATAAAAAAATAAAAAAAGTACTTGTATGTGATAAAGATAACTAAAGTAACCAATTTGAAAAATCTTTACAATATAACATGCGATATATATCATGAAATGTTTTACTCAAATATTAAGAACAAAAAATTGTTTTACTTACAGTTACTTTTTTTTCTACCCTTGTAGTGCCCTTCTAAACATGAATAACACAAATCCCCCACAAGTTTAACAAAGTCAACAAAAGTCCAATCTTTCTCAGCCACTTTTTATTGTACAGTCATATTTTAGAAATGTGACTGATGCTTTATAATCTCACATTTATTCACTAATTTCAGTGTTGCTGGTCTTCTTCCTGTGCATCTACGTCTCCCAGCCCCAAACTCCAGCTCAAGTCCAAGGTACTTCCAATTTGCCTTTTCAACTCCTGTTTTTTCTGTCTCAAGCATTTTTCTTTGAATACTGGGAAAGATTTCACTGGCTAAGTTACTCTATGATATTTATTATCAGATGAATGAGAAGTAGAGTCCCCTTCTGTCTGATGGCTCACATTTTTTGAACAAACTTTTGTATTTTCTCCTTAGCCTATTCTGCATCAAAAAATGACTCTGATCCTCCAGGAAAAAAAATATTCTGAAGACAGTTGGATATAGCAGCTTGAATGTCATGTCTGACTCTTGACATTCACAGATTGCTGGGATAAATTTGCTTCTCTTCCACCTGGTGCACAAAAATAATAATTTTCTACAAACCCTCTACTGTCATCAATTTTTACACTTTGCCCTTCTGCTACAGTTTTCTCCAGATCATCTCTTTTCGCTGGTATGACAGCATCTTTACTAATACAGGTCTTAGATGCTTTCTCATGGCCAGGTTTGGAGCATACTCATGATGCAACTTTCAATTAACACATTCTGTTGTGGAATAGCAGTCCATTTGCTTATTTGTGCCTTCATAAAATCAATACAGTCTGTTCCTTCCAGTTTATGTAGTACAGCAGATAATGCCAGGTTTTCTCTGTGTCCTCTGTCCTCTAACACAATCATTTTTTGAAACAGCTCTTCTTCAGCAATCTCATACTCAGCCAGCCTTTTCTTCATTTCAAGCTCCAATTTTTGCGGTTTTATCAGTTTATCTGTGTAGCTGTTTAAAGATTCTTCCATTTTTTTCCAGCATTTTGTTATCTGAGTTGATATATTCCTTCAATGTTTTAATCACCTCTGAGCACATTTGACTTATATTTTTCCCAGTAAATTACTGGAAACCATCTCTTATACCAAAGCCGGTGCTTGAACTACTTTTTGCCAAACAGCTGAAGGGATTCTTCCTAGTCAGTATTTCATCCTCATCTTTTCTAGCTGATTTTCTTTCAAGCTCTCTGTGTTTCTTCTTTGCTGACATCCAGTCAGTGAACTTACTAGCCAGTAACTGAGTTTTAGTAAAACTGGCAGAATTATTAGCTTTTATCTACCAACTTCTTTTTTCATGCTGGAAGAGCTGAAATTAAGCTACTGATAGCGTGTAACCATCTTGGAAATCCTCCAATTTTTATTAGCTTACTTAATAATTTCCCACTTTCCACAATGGAAGAGCTCTAATCATCCTGATGCACAGCATGCAGCCATCTTCAGTTTTCCAATTAAATCTTATTTCTAATATGAAAATATGGGCTGCCTGTTATAATCTTAAGGACTATAGCTGTGATCCTTTTAATGGCAAGACTGTTACAGTAAATACAGAGGTGTACACAATAAACAGTTACAGGTGTTAGTACCTCAGGGTCTTCTTTCTACTTCAGGGTACAGCGACCTTGGAGTTAGTCTTCCCATCCATGATGAGAGTTACACTGGAATTCCCATGCAAAAGAATTTCAAGGTATCTCATATAATTTATGAATTCACTGTCTTAGTTTTTATTCTTATGGGATTTGTAAAAGTCAGTCTTTGAATTTGATAGGGAGCCAAAAAATGTAAATGCAAATATAAACACTACTATATTTAAATCAAAACTGAATGCAGGTGGTATAAAATAACTTAAGACAAACAATTTTGCAATAGAAGAAAGGCAGAACAATGGCATGGGATTTTAATTCACTTTAAAATGAATACTGTGAAGAAAGCTACTTTAAGAAATGAGTTCTGAAATCACAACCATGTGTGAACTGGAAGGAAAGACAATCCCACAAGCTCTTAAGAAGTAATACAACCTCTGGATACATTAAAGACTTCCTGGGTTAGTCAAAAGCATAGTACACACTAAAGTAAAAACAGCTACACGACTCAGAGAACAGATTTGCCCTACTGTTAGATCCCATTCAAACTGCAATGACCAGAGTCCAGGACTGTTCAGAACTCTCTTGGTACTTTTGACCATTTATTCCTACTACTAGTCTCTTCTTTTCTAGTATAAGTAGTTTACCTTATCATGGATATCATGTGCTGCAGGAAAAATAATTAAGCCTACTGAAGGCTTCTGCCACTGGACTGTGGTTCACACAACTACCTGGCAAATCTTGCTTCAACAGCATCCTAGTTCCTTCATTTATGAAAAGACAACTGGATAATAAGAGAACAAATGTATGTCAAAGAGGTTTCCTACATTTTACTGGGACATGATGTGCAGCGAGTTACTGTGAGCAGCTGAAATGGCAGGAAAACAATATTTTAAATCTCTGGACAGCATGACTGTGAAGGTACCATGACCTGCTATGCAACCCGAACTTATGCAGAATGTTGGTGGGCCAACAATGTGCTTCCTGTTCCGTACTCATGACAGGGAGCAATTCATTTACATTTTGTCTTCTGCTACCATGACTGCAGATCAGACTACATCAGCACAGTAAGCTAATCATGGCTTATAATTAGGCTAGTGCTCCCACTGCTGGAAGTGTTGATGTGCCACTGTTTGGGGGTGAGGGGTGACTGCGATAGCAGGTTAAACTGCAGCACAAGAAGAGTGCAGTAACAGCAGCTGCTTGCTACCACATAAAAATGTACATGTGTTATTTGTACACTCTGCATGGATACTGCTGTTCACCTAAGTAACACTGAGCAACATATCAGCATTAGATGAAGCAGCAATATTTCATTGTTCCTTGCTCAACTATTCATAAAAGGTTCAGTTCTCTTACTTTACATGTCTGGGACCAGCCCATATGGAGTTGTTCTCCTTTCTATGAGATGCAGAAAATCCAGGAGAGGGTGGCTTATTTGCCATTGTGCTCAGTATATGAAATACTGACTATGATTACACAACAGAGTAGGACTGCATGGTTTACTACCAAAATTGTGCCACTCCAAAGGTTGAGTGCATGTATCACTGCAAACCTTCCCTCGAAAGTCAGCGTGCCAAATATCCTGAAAGAACATCACACCAAACACTGGAACTCCCTACCACTTTGGATCCAGGAACAAGAGCTAACATGGGTCGGAGTTCCAAGAGGGCTGCACACTGAGTAACAGCTTGTTTCCAGCTCTCCCAGTGTGAAAACAGAAACTCAGCAGAGAAGGCCAGTAGACTTGTGTTTATGGGTGAATTTCAGTAACTGGCTAATAAGTACACTGCATGGATGCCAGGAATAAAGAAATAAAAAAGACCTGGAAAAAATCAGCTACAAAAAATGAGGAAGAAACACCAACTAGGGAGAGTTCTGCAGCTGTTCAGCAACTTACAGGATGATATAAGACAACTGCATACAGACCTGGTTAAAATAAACAAAACACTGATAGAGTATACCAGCACAAAGAACAAAAGGCTGGAATAAATGGAAGAAGCTTTAAACAGATATTCAGATGAGATGATAAAGCTGCAAAAATCAGAGGTCAAAATGAAGAAAAGGCTGGCTGAATATGAGACTGCTCAGTAACAGAAGTTTCACAAAATAATAGAATTAGAGGACATGACACATAGGGAAAACTTGAGATTTTCAGCAACACCAGAGAAGCTGGAATGAACAGACTGCATTACATTAATGAAAGCACAAATAAGCAATTGGACTGGTATTCCACAGCAGTACTTATTAGTTAAACAAGCACATTGTATGGATAATCCAAACCTAGCTATAAGAAAGCAACCTAGACCTTTAATAGTAAGGATGCAATCCTACTAGCAGAAAGAGGTGATTTTGTCAAAACTGTGGCAGAACGGCAAAATACCAAAAGTAGGAGACAGCAGAGTGCTTGTGGAGAATGATTACTCATTGTACACCAGGCAAAAGAGAAGTAAATTAATTCCTCTAGTCAGAGAATGTCGATACGCAGGTGTGAGATTCAAACTGCTGTATCCAGCTGTCTTCAAGGTATTCTTCCCTGGAGGGACATATTCGATTTTGATGAAGTGCATGCTAAGGAGGAAATACAAAAGTTTGTCCAACAAAAACTGATCTGTAAAACAGAAGGAGATTTGGCTTCTTGTACCTCCAGCAATAAAGACCACAGAGAGACTGCACCTGTGAAACCTTTTCCAGTATTTCAATGGAAAATGTTGGCGAGAAGGAAGGGAGCACGACAGTTGACTAGAAGAATTGAGAGTATGTTGGAAATGAAGCAGAGACAGGATTTGGGTGATGGAGAAGAACAGTAATAAAATCAGCAATTTAATGTGGGATTACAGAGCAATAACTATACTTGTGAAATATGACAGCAGAAGAAAATCTGGAAATATTGGATTTCTTCAAAATTTGTTTGCTGAGTGGGGGACTCTAAAGTATATGCCCTACTTCATGTCATTAATGTTCAGAAAAATGCTCAGGAGAGGGGAAGACAGGGGAAAATGCTAACTAAGTAAAGAAAACATTTTCTTTTCTTAATAGTACTGTATTTATGTTGCATGGTTTTCTTTGCATGACATTTTTGAGTGTAATGGGGATTGTAAACAGGTGTTGTTTTTGTTTTCCTTCACTCTTCTCTTTTTCTTCTTGTGCAGTTTTGAGAAACATACAGTGGATATAAAAAGTGTATACACCCCTGTTAAAATGCCACATTTTTGTGATATAAAAAAATGAGACCACAATAAATTATTTCAAAACTTTTCCCACCTTTAATGTGGCCTATAACCTGTACAATTCAATTGAAAAACAAACAAATCTGTTTGGGGAAAATATAAAAAATAAAAAAACATACAATACGCTGGTTGCATACACGTGTATACCCTTAAACTAATACTTTGTTGTGTGTGCACACCCTTAAACTAATACTTTGTTGAGGCACCTTTTGATTTAATTTCAGCAGTCAGTCTTCTTCGGTACATACCTGCCATCAATTAAAGAGACTCTGATTAACCCCAATGAAGTTCAGCTGTCCTAGTAGGACTTTCCTAACATTCACTCAGTTGCCTGCTACAGCAAAAGCCATGGTTCGCAGACAGCTTACAAAGCATCAAAGGGATCTCATTGTTGAAAGGTATCAGTCAGAGGAAGGGAACAAAAATATTTCCACAGCATTGGATATATCATGGAACACACAGAAGACAGTCATCAAAAAGTGGAGAAAATATGGGACAACAGTGACGTTGCAAGAACTGGACGTCCTTCCATAATTGATGAAAAGACAAGACAAAAAATGGTCAAGGAGGCTGCCAAGGGACCTACAGCAACACTGAAGGAGCTGCAGGAATTTCTGGCAAGTACTGGTTGTTTACTACATGTGACAATAATCTCCCGTAGTCTCCTTATGTCTGGACTATGGGGTACGGTTGCAAGATGGAAGCCTTTTCTTACAAAGAAAAACATCCAGGCCCGGATAAAATTTGCAAAACAATAGATCAAATCTCCCAAAAGTATGTGGGAAAATGTGTTATGGTCCGACAAGACCGAGGCTGAACTTTTTGGCCACAATTCCAAAAGGTACGTTTGGTGCAAAAACAACACTTTGCATCACCAAAAGTCAGGACACAACCTGCCCATGTGCTGCAAGCTGTTCCAGTACTGCCATCAGTTCTCAGGGTAATGCTATTTCTCCTGCTTATCCAGCTTCACTTAGTGGCAGCAATAAGTGGTAGTGATGAATCACTGTTAAAACAACAGTTGGAAGGGTGGCAACATAGCACAAGATAAAGTCCTATCACCTGTATGACCCTGGGTATGATTAGTGGCATGGGTGTTGGAGAGGTCAGGAATGAGGATGGGAATGAGTGACAGCTGTTGGCTTACCTATCACTGGAATAGGGAGGTAGCTCCTGCTCGCAGTTTAGGTGATACTAGAGGGTGGCTAAGGTGTAGCACCTGCGGAGTATGAGCCTGCTTAGCACACATTGTTAATGGAGAATCTGCATACCAGAAAGACATGTGTGGTAGCTCACATGCTCTCACACATACATCAGGGATAGCGGAGCTCAGGGGTCAGCTGGGGTGGGGTTAGTGTTCCTAAGGAAAAAGCAGTTGAGCAGCTCCAATGGACATGAAGCGCTCTCTCTTTCCTTACTATCTGGCTTTCATCTGGAGGGTAAAATTGACAGGCTGACTGGGACTTCTGGGCAGGGATGAATGGATTGTAGGACTCTCACCTAAATCACAGATACCTAACCCTCAACCACAACCTAATGAAGAGTACAAATGCTTACAGGCAGATGTGCCATCAAACAGGTTCAGCAGAGTTACAGATGAGGGGAAGTAAAAAAAACAATAATAATAACAGCAGTCAGCCACATACACTTCGAAGGTAAAGGGTGTTCATTCTGCATTAGTTTCTGAGGAGCACAGACACTTCATCTGTTTCAGAAGCAGAGGTCTAGGCTTTTCATTCTGTCTTGCAAGCTACAGAGAAGTGGCTATAACAAAGTGTGAGGAGGGAAATAAACAGAAATTGTGGCAGATAGCATACTCCTTTAATCAAAAAAGTGGATAGAGCCATACACTGTAGGGGGGGAGGTTGCAGCTCCCTTGAAATCTGGCTGTGAGATTTTTTTTTTAAATACTTGGTACTGAATTGTAAAAGAATCTACCACTGTTGGACTGAATTTAGAAATTCTCTTAAAGTAGTAACACTATATTCACATAGAGATTTGCAATTCATAATGGAAAAAGGAACTGCTTACAAAAAAGAAGTTTTAGAAATAAGAGTGTATGGTACCTTTATTTATGATGCATTTTTCCATGTCTGTCAGCTCTTTTTTGAAGCTAATGAAGTATTTATACAAAGACCACACGAAAGCTTGATATGTCCGAAATGGAGTTTCAGTTTGCTTTTTAGTTGAAGAAATGGCTGTTTGCAATGTAGTCTCTGAGCTGTAGCCAGTTACTTCATCTATAAACTTCTGAAGTCGGAACACAACCTGCCCATATGCTGCAATCTGTTCCAGTACTGCCCTCAAACAAGTCTGCAAAAGGAAAACAAGTTCTTTTATTTTTCTACTCTGAGCATCGCATAAACTCAATTAAATTTAACATCAATAAACAGTACCAACTAAAGAATATTTCCCAGGCAGAGACTGAAATTGGTCATTTGTGATCCATGCTCTACTCCAATTATGAAATTTAAATAAATAGCAATCTGCTGGAAACCATCTACAAATGCATGAATTCACTGAAAGATGACATATGATCTATCACGTCCACCCAGCTCTTGCACTTATCTCCCTAAGCAACCATCTCCTGCTCTACCCTTGCCTCATTTTACCTTTCATGTGTAGCAGAAATACTGCAACTACTCTATTAAACTACTACAAAAATGCAGCAGGCAATGTGCTCCTGAACTCCATCAAACTATATGTGAAATATAATTTCTTGAAGTCCACTATGAACTCCCTACCTTCCAGCTGACAGGCCTGTCTACTGTGTACTGCTTTCTGCCCTCTGTCCTTAACTCCACCTGATCACTTGCTAAGTGGCAACGTGGTGTGCTCAGACAGTACCTGCACGTTCTTTTCTAATCTATACATGCCCAGATGTCCACAACTTTCCCGATATTCCGGCCCGGCACTCCCCTCACTATATGTTACACCTAAGTGGTATACAACCATTTTTCTTCTTCAGACAGTGATCATCACAAATGGGCACCATGATGTCACAGTACTGTCCAAGATGGCTGCACACTAAGCAGCAGGTTGATTTACAGCTCTCCCAGGTGTGAAAAATGAGAAATTCCTTAAAATAGTAAAATTTATCAGTCTGGGAAAAATTCAGTCACTAGCTAGCAATTACACTTCCTAGAAGCCAGCAAAGAATAAATCTGGACAAAGTAAGAGAAAACCAAACAGAAAAGGAGAATAAAAATATCTGGCTGGGAAGAACCTTAAAGCTGTCCATCCCAGCAAAAAAAGTTCAAGTGTCAGCTACAGTACAGAAAATGGCTTCCTGTAATTTACAGGAAAGAGTAAATCAAATGGACTCAGAGTTGTTTAATATATGTGAGATATTGGAGGAATAAATAAAGTCAGAGAACAAATAGCTGGGAAAATAAATGCAGCTTTAAGCAGCTATTCAGATGATATGAAAAACTGCAGAAATGTAAGGTTCACAAGAATGAAACAGAAACACGACACTTCAAAATAAGAAACATTTCAAAAAAAGAGTTGCATTACAAAAGAGATTTTTGCTATACCAGATATACTGGAAAGAACACGCTACATTAACTTCATAACAGTACAAAAAGCAACTGGACTAGTGTTCCACAAAAGGATTTAGAAACCGAGAAGCTACACTGTGTGTATGCTCCGAAAATGGCTAACAGAAAGCAAAGACCAATATTAGTAAAGACGCAATTGTATCAGTAGAAAGAGGTGCAACTGACAAAACAGTGGCAGAAGGTAAAAGTATTAAAACTGGAAACACCACAGCGTGGAAAACAATTAACACCAGGAGGAAGAGAAGCAAATCAATCATTTCAATCAGGGGATATACAGAGGAAGGTATGAGATTCAAGTTGATATATCCATCTGTCTTTAGGAAATTTTCCTGGAGTATCCAAGACATTTTTGGATGCACAGAGGACTAAGGAAATAAAAAAAAAGTTTAGCCAAGAAACACTGAGCCAGCAAGCTGACTGGATTGCTGTTTCTCAGCCATATGACAATAACAAAGCTCAAAGAGAGATTTTACCAAACAAACCTTTTTCAGTGCTCAAAAGGAAAGTGTGCATGAGACAGGAAAATGTTCAGACACTGTTTAGAAGACTATTTAGGAGTATCTTGAATTTGAAGCAGAGACAGGTGATGGGAGGTTGAAATGATGAGGAGGAAGACCTGCAACAATGAAATTAATGAATAAATGGAAGAAACGTAAAGTATTAATCCAATTAGATCTAGTTTCGACATGTGAATTGTGGTTCTACAAGAAGTTGTTGAAAAAGATTAATAGGTTGTTGAAATGGTGGGAAATGTAAAGCATTAATCCAGTTAGATCTAGTTTTGACATGTGAATTGTGGTTCTACAAGAAGTTGTTGAACAAGATTAATAGGTTGTTGAAATGGTGGGGAAACCATACAGCATACACCCTGTTTTGTGTCATTAATGTTTAGAACACTTAAGGAACTGAAGAAGTAACTGTATGCAAAATAGTTTCTGTTCTTATTGGTATTTGTATAACATTTCATGATCTAATTCAAATGTTCTATTGTAAAGCAGAGCTGTACAGTTTGCAGTGAGAGATATTTTAAATGTGAGGTGTGTGGAGTTTTATCAGTGACTGCTACATACAATGATATTCGAGTAAGAAAGTTGTTTCCTATTTGTTATATATTCAGGTTTTACACTGTAACAATATATAAAAGGAGGTAAGAAGCAAGTTAAAGTTAATATAATGTCATGATACTGGCCTGCTGGGAGATATAAATGTGTATTGACCATAATTATAAGTAGAAAATGAACCTATACAACAGTGTGCTGTCTCTTTGCTCATTATATGTTAAAATCCATTGGAGAAGATGTGTATTTTGCAGTGAAAGTGGTTTGGCTTTATACATCTATATCTGTATCTATATCGAGATAAAGATACAGATAAAGATATATTCTACCTAAAACTACAATAATGAGTTTAGGAGAATTTGGGGAGAAACAATAATTTTTCAGTGGTGAATATTATTTATGGATGGGAATTGGAACCTGATTTGCAATAGTGAGAATGTATCGGGAGACCTAGAATGGAAAAAAAAATAGCAAAAGACGTAAGATTTCTGAAGAAAGTATATGTGAACATTTTGGAGAAAAAATGTAAATTCAGTAGCAGGAACTCAGAATGAATTTACATAGTATTCCCCAAGACAGCCTGGCTAGACTAGAAAGAAATTATTTTTCACAGTAAAATATACTTAACAAATCAGATCACACATCAGCAAAAACTTAGATAAAAATACACAACAATGATGCAAAAGTGAGACAGTGGCATTACACAGAATAAGGAACTAGAAATGAGACACTAGCACTTTCCTAGTTAAAGAGGTATTTAAGGATCTGGATATGATTCAAGAATTACTGGAGAATAGAAATTATTACAGAAGGGATAGCTAGTGAGTGGGAAAATTAAAATGGAATTTAAAACATGGTAGAAATAAGAGAAAAAAGACACAGGAAAATAAATAATGCAAATTATTTAAAGTAGTTGACAAAAGTTAAAGAATTGCAAACAAAGGGGAATCTCGGAAAATAAGGAGAAGACTGAATGCAGAGGTCAAAGGGAAAATAAGGGAATATTTGGATAATATGCAAGAGTTTAGAAAGGCTGCTGTTAAGAAACTATTTTTGATAAGCCTAGAGCAAGAAAAAAACTTTTAGCATAATGACTTAGGCAACAGAAAGTAGAAAGAGTTGTAGCCTCAATTTGGGATCCTATGACAAAAATAACCAGATAATCCTATAGAGGTGGTAAAGAAATTTCGAGAATTTTATAAAAAATTATGTAAAGCAGGGGGAATGTGGAAATATTTACTGAACACTTAATTATGCCAAGGTTAGAAGATGAGGCTCAACAATTAATAGTTAGATAAGAGGAGACTAGATAAAAACTGGTGATGTACAATCAATCATCATGGAAGTCTCCAAGAATACATGGCATTCCTGTAGAAATATGCAAGTTAGGAGAGATGAAAGTGATACATTTCTGGAAATATTTACCACCATTTTAAAAAGGGAACTAGAAGTACCAACATCTTGGAAGAAATCTGTGGGGGCTGTATTACCCAAAGAAGGTAAAGGCTCTTCAGATCTGGCTTCATATAGATCCATTTCAATTTAAAACCATGATTATAAACTGTACATGTCTATACTAGATAAAAGAATAGCAAAGGTGTTGCCAAAGTTGAGAGATATGAAACAATGCAGCTTTGCAGAGGGGAGGCAAACATCTGACAACATTAAGAGAACAATGATGATAAGAGGGACCCAGAGTGTAAGAAAACCCTGCTATTGTTGGTGGAGAGGAAGTATTCGATAGAGTCAGCTGGATTTTATGAGTAGGGGAATGGCACCACTTGCATTCCCTGACAGAATAATAGGATTAATAAGGAAGATACAAGAATGTTCATAGGCAAGAATCAAGATGGATGGCTTTCACTCTGTCAAGCAGTGTACTGTTTAATCAGAAGAATCAGGCAGGGATGTCCTCCTTACCCACTGTTAATTGCTTTATATTTAGAAATTATGTCAAAGCAAAAAAGGGATTCACAAATTCATAGATATAACTGGTATGTTACTCAAGAAACATTAGCTTTATTGGTAGACAACATTGTTCTGTACTTGAAAAATCTAGAAAAGGACACTGGTGCTGTGGAACATTCTGCGATAGTTTCAAGTCTTTTCAAGATACAAAACAAATGAAGACAAAACAAAGGGTATGGTAGTAAACTATGACTCATGCACGAACTGGTTCAGCAAGACCATACTAAAAGGAATATGGTACGAAAAAGTATTTAGATGTATGGATTAAAAGGGAATTTATTAGGTCAGGTACGGAAATGAGACAAACCTAAACAGATAATACAAAAACTGAAAATCTCAAAATCATACACATGAATAGTAAGATACAAGAAGTGAAAATGTTTTAGCCATCTTAGTTTTACATACAGGTCTGGCATACTTTTACCAACCAGCAGAGAAGTTGTAGATGATAATTCATAGAGAGTCGAAAGAATTTATTTGGCAGGGGAAGAGGTCAAGAGTTAAGTGGGTTAATATGATTTTCTTCACAGCACAGAACAAAGTTTGGCTCACAGTTACCTGATCCGAAGGAGTACCTTACAGCTATGCAGTTATGGCTCTTGTACATAACTCAAGGAGTAGGTTATAAATCAAAGTGGAAAAGGATAATGATGAACAGAAGACGAGCTTTTGAGACAAAGAGAAACTAGGAGTTTGGATGCAAGTATTTAAGGAAAATAACCATACAGAATACTGCATTCATAAAACAGCAGACAGTTTAACAACTAAGTCAGTGTAGGAATGGGGAAAAGAGATTTTACCAACATGTATGTCTGCAAGAAGGGGTACAGAAGGTAGGCAACAGGGGGCTGGAATCTATTAGAGAAAACCTGCAAAGGAAACCTGGTATTATAAGCAGACATTTGGACTCCATGTTAAAGCTTACCTTCCTTATCAGGGACTGATAACAGAGAACAGGCAAAGAGAAAGGGATAGGGGACTGTTAAGTGAAAAATTGGCTCTGGAAGAGCTTTTAGCTGAGTCTATCAGAGAAGCTGTTGTTAAAAATGGGATAATTAGTAGGGTGGATAAAATACTGCTTGACATCTATAGCAAACAACAAAAGAACATAAGAAAGGCTTGGGAAAAACAGAATAGAAAGGTAATTTACAAAGTAGTAATGTGAAGCAATTTACAAGGCTCCTAGGTATACAACAAAGTCCAGAAGGTTTAGGAGTTTTGCTTGGAAATGTTTGCCTAAATGAACTGCATGTCCCAAGCAGACTGCAGAGGATTTATTCTTAGGTAGACAGCAAATGCCGGAAGTGTGATGGGAAAGACAAGAGGCATTTGGGAACATACTTTATTGGAATATAACATCTTGGCTTACTAAAAATTTTCTACACAGTACTATTACAAAAATGTTGGTGAATTAAATGGTTGTAAATTAAGGAAATAATTGTTTTGAGCTGGGACATAGGATCTGAATTGCCTAGGCATAGTAAAACCTTAATAAGTTTAAAGTTATTAGCTGCTAAAAAAGTAATCACTAAAATGGAAAGTAAAATCTATTCCCAATATAAAAGAAGTTCTGGATATTTTAAAGGAGATAAAAGAACTAGAGGTGGGATCTTTATCACAGAAAACAGGATGCTGTTAGACCAGGGGCTATTTATGCTTTGAAAATAACCACTTTCAGCCTCTACCAACCTTTTCAAGGAAGGCAAGGTTTGTAAGTCCTGACGTGTACTTTGGAGTACCCATCAATTCATTTGTCCAAGCTATTTTTGGGCTAACGGGGACTCTCACTGATTAACATGCAAGGGGAGTCTATTCTAGAGCAAGGGGAAGAGCTGAGTGATGAACCTTTCTCTCCATTTAGTGTTATTTATTCCCTGATGCAGATTCAAATCTCTTACTCTAGTGCTGGCTGTAATATTTGACACATCAAGAAAAAGGAGTTCTCAGATAATGGGATCCCCTGAGGGATTGGAAAGTAAGGTATGGGTCTCCCCTCTAGTGTCTATACAGGGAGAGTGAGTGTCTTCTGAGTTTTTTGATACATCTATTGAGATACATGTCAAGGAGTAGTATATTATATTTTATAATACGTCTATCCAGGGCAAAGGGGGTACAGGGAACAATAACTGCCTAGGTTTAGGAAGATATGTTATTGGTGATTAACTGTAAAGGATTTCCTGACTATGGTTGCTACATGGTATTCAAAGGAGATGGGGCCATCGACCAAGGTGCCCTGGTCCCTGATGACAGACTCATTAGAGAGTGGATGTCAATAATACAATATGTGGTAGCAATTTTTTGTTTTCCATAGGAGGTGATACTGCATTTGTTTCACACTTATTTTGCATTATTTTCCAGTGCTCCGTGTGTTAAGATGGCAGTTCTGCTTGAAGGGAATATTTATCATCTGTTGATATGACAACTACACCCAACCTTTGATCATCAGTAGACTTAGTCAGCCAGAGATCTTTGTTGTCAGTGCCGAGATAAAAAAAAAAGAAGTGCCAGAAATGAGGGGGTCCCTATACAGACCCCTGTGGAATGCCACTATTAACCTTTCCCTTAACTGAAGAGGCATCACTGACTCTGACAACACGCATTCTGTTGTTCAGCTGGATTGCACTCCATTATCCACATAGATATATGTGTTTAAGGATATCAGATTGTTTATAATTTCATCATGTGGTACATTATCAAATGCCTCTGCTTGGTCCAGGTAGGTAGCATGAACAGAGTAACCAAAGTCTATAGCCTGTGTGACGTTTTCTAAGGAGTTCACATGACTGAGGAGACATGACTTGCCCTTAACAAGTCTGAATTGTTGAGGGTCAGAGCCTGATTAAATAGTTAATATCCCGGTTAATGAGGCCAATGATGATGATGTGTTCCCTGACTTTGCAAACAAGACTACTAAAGCTAATGTGTCCACAGTTGCTTGAGTCAGTGGTGGGGCCATCCTTACGAAAAGGCATCACCGCTGATTGGGAACATAGTCTGTGACAAAGCTTAGACTGAATAACTTATGGAAAAGACCAGCAAGGGCCTGCTTGACAATGTTTATAGGACTACCTGGAATGTTGTTGGGACCTACTGAAAAAGCATTTTTGATCTTGGAGAGCACTTTAAGGATATGGTCCTTGGAGACAGTAGTTGGGACCTGAGTGATTATGGTATGTTTGGGGTGGTAATGATAGTTTCAGGGGAGAAATATGCAGTAAATTTGTTAGCCAGTATAGTGGCAATGTTTTTAGAATCTGAATAGGAGGTGCCATTATAGATAAATTCTTAGAGTGATGTGAATTATTCTTTAGGACTTGTAATTATTCTTAGCCTCAGCATCAAACCTACGTTCATGGGAGGCTTTGCTGGTCTTAATATCTGCCTTCAGTTTCTTGGTGAGGTGTGGTATAATCTCATTATGATGAGACATTCTCACTTTACAAGGTAATCTAAGCAGCTACATCCTTTGTCTGTCAAGTTCATTTACTGATCATGGGGTGGGGTGGTGTTACTTGTTATTGAATTTGCCACTATGTTTGGTCATGGTGGGGAAAGCCCTATCAATGCCTTTATCTAAACGAGTATAAAGATCCTTGGTATAGTTGACTGCATATCATAGTTCTACTTCGGGGTTACTTTGGGAGACTTTTGCAATTTTTCCATACAATCATAAAAGGTTAGCTTTTTTGAAGTTTCTAAAGTGGGTGGTGTTGGAAACCATGAGCCAGGATGTTCTAAGGGTAAAGGTAACCAGTTGGTGATCGGAATTAAAAACTGAGTGATGAACCTGGACAATAAGCAGGCTGGAACCTAGTTTGCGAGAACTAGGTCCACAAAACTTCTGCTCCTTGTGGAGTTGTAGGCATTTTGATCCAGAGAATTCTTGTTCAGTCAGTCTTAGAACCACTATGAGTACCTGACGTTACAAGTATGGGTACTCTGAGTACTCCAGTCTATGGAAGGGCAGCTGAAGTTACTGAGGAGTAGAGCTCCAATTCTAATAGGGATGCTTTCTAGGAGCACTAGGAACTTATTACGGTCAAGTCAGGCCACAGAAGGGGGCATATAACACGCTGTAAATCAAAGAACAAACTACCTACCGTATGATGGAGTTCAATGAGCTCACTTGGAGGGTCACTGGGTATAATTTTGAAAGGAGTGAAATTCCTTAAGAAAACTGAAACAAAACCACCATCTCCAGTGGGTTTGAAGGTATGACAGGCATAGGACGCAGGCACAAAGGGGAGTGTGCTTACTGTATATGAACCATGTCTCAGTCACTACACAAACTTGGACTTTATTTATTTATTTATTTTACATTTGATGATTGGGAATGTCCGTCTGAGCTAAGTAGCCCTTTTTCAGCGGAGACCCAAGGAGAAAAGCTCCAATATAGATTGCATGACTAACATCCATAGTACTAATAAATGGACAAATAACAAAAAGTGTACACGATACAAAAAGCATAAAATCTTAACACAATGAGGTTAAAGAAATAATAACATATTTACATGTGATTAGTTTTGGTAACTGTTGAAATCAGAAGTGAACACCATTGAAAGGAAGGATAGGAGATGGACCTAGAGGAGAGTTAGAAGCTGGGGGTGACAGGTTTATGGGGGATGGTTACACTGACATATCAGTTTAGATTGTAGGTATTGTTTAGTGGCTGTTTTGAATTGTTTTTGTTGCTGAAGAGTCCTGATTTGGAGTGGCAGATTATTCCAAGCATTAGCAGGGCTAAAACTGTAGAGATTTTGCCCTATTTTAGTTTTAGGTTTATGCATTTGTAATAGGCCTTGGCTGGAACCCAGCCACTGGGGATGCATAAGCCAGTGCATTTCTTTGTGACGGTCCCAAGCCCGGATAAATGGGGAGGGTTACGTCAGGAAGGGCATCCGGTGTAAAACCTCTGCCAAACAACATATGCGGACAACAATACAGATTTCCATACCGGATCAGTTGAGGCCCGGGTTAACAACGACCGCCACCAGTACTGTTAGCCAACAGGGTGCTGGCAGAAATTGGGCTACTGTTGGCCGAAGGAGAAGAAGAGGGGGAAAGCATGCCCGAAAGCAGAAGGAGAGGAGGAAGGTTAGGAGTGTAGCAGTGAGGGTAGGAACTTTGAATGTTGGCAGTATGACTGGTATAGGGAGAGAGCTAACTGATATGATGGAGAGAAGGAAGGTTGATATATTGTGTGTGCAAGAGACCAGATGGAACGGGAGTAAGGCCAGGTGTATAGGAGGTTGGTTCAAATTATTCCATCATGGTGTGAATGGGAGGAGAAATGGGGTAGGGGTTATCCTGAAGGAACAGTATGCCAAGAGTGTTTTGGAGGTAAAAAGAGTGCCGGACAGACTAATGTTTATGAAGCTGGAAATTGATGGTGTAATGATGAATGTTGTTTGTGCATACGCTCCGCAATTTGGGTGTGCGATGGATGAGAAAGAAACATTTTGGAGTGAGTTGGATGAAGTGGTGGTGAGTGTAACCAAGGGTAAGAGACTGGTGATTGGAGCGGATTTCAATGGGCATGCTGGTGAAGGGAACAGAGGGTATAAGGAAGTGATGGGCAGGTATGGTGCTAAGGAGAGGAATGCAGAAGGTCAGATGCTAGTGGATGTTGCAAAAAAGGATAGTTATGGCTGTGGTGAAAACGTATTTTAAGAAGAGGGAGGAGCATAGGGTGACGTACAAGAGTGGAGGAAGATGCACATAGGTGGATTATATGCTATGCAGGAGGGCCAGTCTGAAGGAGACTGGAGACTATAAAGTGGTGACAGGGGAAAGTGTAGCTACGCAGCATAGAATGGCGGTCTGTAGGATGACACTGGTGATCAAGAAGAGAAGAACAAGTGTGAGAGCATTGCCAAGGATCAAATGGTGGAAGTTGAAAAAGGGTGACTGTGAGGTGGAGTTCAGAGAAGAGTTAAAACAGGCACTGGGGGGCAGTGAAGAGTTACCAAATAGCTGGGTAACTACAGCAGAGATGGTAAGGGAGACAGCTAGAAAGGTGCTTGGTGTGACATCTGGACAGAGGAAGGAGGACAAGGAGACCTGGTGGTGGAATGAGGAAGTACAGGAGGGTATACAGAGGAAGAGGCTGGTGAAGAGGAAGAGGCTGGTAAAGAAGAAGTGGGATTGTCAAAGAGATGAAGAAAGTAGACAGGAGTATAAGGAGATGAGAAGCATGGCAAAGAGAGGTGGCGAAGGCTAAGGATAAGGCATATGTAGAGCTGTATGAAAGGTTGGACACTAGAAAGGGAGAGAAGGACCTATACCAATTGGCTAGACAGAGGGACCGAGCTGGGAACCATGTGCAGCAGGTAAAGGTGATAAAGAATAGTGAGGGAAACGTACTCACAAACGAGTACTCTGAGGGGCTGATGAATGAAGAGAATGAGAGAGAGAGGAGGTTGGATGATGTACGGATAGTCAATCCGGAAATGAAACAGATTAGCAAGGAGGAAGTACGGGCAGCTATGAAGAAGATGAAGAATGGAAAGGCTGTAGATCCAGATGACATACCAGTGGAAGCATGGAGGTGCTTAGGAGAAATGGCAGTGGAGTTTTTAAACAGATTGTTTAATTAAATCTTGGAAAGTCAGAGGATGTCTGAGGAGTGGAGAAAAAGTGTTTTGGTACCTATTTTTAAAAATAAGGGTGATGTGCAGAGCTGTAGTAACTACAGAGAGATAAAACTGATCAGTCACCGCTTGAAGTTATGGGAAAGAGTGGCAGAAGCTAGGTTAAGAAGGGAGGTGATGATTAGTGATCAGCAGTATGGTTTCATGCCGGGAAGGAGCACTACAGATGCGATGTTTGCTCAGAGAGTGTTGATGGAGAAATATAGAGAAGGTCAGAAGGAGTTGCATTGTGTCTCTGTAGACTTGGAGAAAGCATATGACAGGATGCCTAGAGAGGAATTGTGGTATTGTATGAGGAAGTCAGGAGTTGCAGAGAAGTATGTAAGAGTGGTACAGGATATGTACGAGGGTGGTGTGGCAGTGGTGAAGTCTGCAATGGGAGTGACAGATGCATTTAAGGTGGAGGTGGGATTACATCAAGGATCAACTCTGAGCCCTTTCTTATTTGCAATGGTGATGGACAGGTTGACAGACGAGATCAGACAGGAGGCCCCATAGACTATGATGTTTGCAGATGACATTGTGATCTGTAGTGAGAGTAGGGACCAGGTTGAGGAGACCCTGGAGAGGTGGAGATATGCTCTACAGAGGAGAGGAATGAAGGTCAGCAGGACTAAGACAGAATATGTGTGTGAATGAGAGGGAGGATGGAGGAATAGTGAGGATGCAGGGAGTAGAGTTGGCGAAGGTGGATGAGTTTAAATACTTGGGATCAACAGTTGAGAGTAATGGTGAGTGTGGAAGAGAGGTGAAGAAAAGAGTACAGGCACGCTGGAATGGGTGGAGAAGAGTGTCAGGACGGATTTGTGACAGATGGGTACCAGTAAGAGTGAAAGGGAAGGTCTACAAGAGGGTAGCGAGACCAGCTATGTTGTATGGGTTGGAGATGGTGGCATTGACAAAATGGCAGGAGTCAGAGCTGGAAGTGGCAGAGTTAAAGATGTTAAGATTTACACTGGGTGTGACAAGGATGGACAGGATTAGGAATCGATATATTAGAGGGTCACAGCTCAGGTTGGATGGTTTGGAGACAAAGTCAGAGAGGCAAGATTGCGTTGGTTTGGACATCTGCTGAGAAGGGATGCTGGGTATATTGGGAAAAGGATGCTAAGGATGTAGCTGCCAGCTAAGAGGAAAAGAGGAAGGCCTAAGATAAGGTTTATGGATGTGGTAAGAGAGGACATGAACGTGGTTGGTGTGACACAGCAATATGCAGAGGACAGGAAGAAATGGAAACAGATGATCCGCTGTGGCGACCCCTAATGGGAACAGCCGAAAGAGAAGAAGAATAGGCCTTGGCTGGAACTATGGAGAGATCTTCTTGGGGTGTAGTAGTAGATTAGAGTAGAGAGAGTTGGACAATAAGAGGGTTTGTAGAGAAATGAATGAATGATCTGGGTCTAAGTTAGTAGGAGAAGGTTGGGTAGTTCAATCTAGTGTAGTTCTTTCAATGAGAGACAGTGATGGTACCTATATGTACTCTGTGCAGCAAATCTGGCAATCTTGCTGTAAGTTGTTTCTAGTTTGGCTAATAGTCCAGTGTTGAGGTTAGTTAGAATTTGAGAACTATAGAGTAAGGTGGGTAAGAGGTAAGTGTTAGATAGGGTTAACTTAGCTTCCTTATTAAGAAATTTCCTGTTACGGTACAGTAATCCTAACCTCTGATGCATTTTCTTAATGCAATTGCTGATATGTAAACATTAAAGTGGCTGTCAATGATGACGCCTCATAGTTTTGTGCTGTTGTCTACCTGTATAGGGGTATTATTTAGAGACAGTATTGTGAAGGATGATTAGATGTAGTGAAGGTTTTTTGGAAGAAAGAGTTGTAGTTTAGTCTTGTTTGGATGAGAAATAAGTTGGTTATTGGATAGCCATTTTTCTTCTGAGATGAAGGAAGTCTGAGTAATTGATGTAAGTTGAGTTACAGAGTCAGCGACTGAGATGACTGTAGAGTCATCTGCATATTGTACAATAGATTAGTCAGGACAGGAAGAGGAGAGAAGATTGGTAAAGATATTGAAAAGTGGTGGACCAAGGATGGAACCTTGTGGAACACCTGTTTTAATGGTGAGTAAGGGGGAGTGGGCTGAATGCCATTTTACTGACTGGTAGCAATCAGAGAGATAACATTTAAACCAGGATACAATAGGAGGTGAGAAATTAAGGTTGGTCAGTTTTTGCAGAAGGAGAGGATGAGAGACTGTGTCAAAGGCCTTTGAGAGGTCTAAGAACAAACAGGAGATAAGTTTATTGTTGTCTCTGGCAAGTGATACAGTATTAAGGAAGGAAAGAAGGGCTGTAGTGGTGCTATGATTGGGGCAAAAGCCATGTTGAGTAGGTGTGAGTAGATTCTCTAGACATAGGTACTGCATTATTTGCTTGTGTATACATTTTTCTAGAAGTTTAGAGAGAGAGGTGAGAGTATAGCAATGGGTCTAAAGTTGGATGTATCTGTGGAGTTACCTCCTTTATGTATAGGAAGGGTACAGAATTATTTCCAGATAGTAGGAAAAGTTGATTCAGAGATGGAGCAGTTAACTAATATGGAAAAGTACAGTTGTGTACACTTACCATAAATGTAGATGTTCAAGTGTATTCACTGTTGCAGTCTTTAAATTTGGGTTATCTGCTTGCAATAGCCCTCAGTCGGCCTGATTAACAAAGTCTTGGGTCCTGCGTCAGTTGTTGTCCCTTCTTCCATGACGTCAGGTCGTCAGGGATATAAAACATGCAGCCGACGCCATTACATCAGTTTTTCTTGCCCCAGATGTCAGGAGCCCCCTAATGGGAAGTAATCAAATCTATAAACAAAAGGATATACCTCCAACAAAAAAGCAAATACACCAAAAAGCTTTTAGAGCATAGTAAGTGAGAGTAGGGGTATAGCCAAAAGAAGAAAGGGGACTGGAGGGAGGGTAACCAGGACTGCAACAGTGAATACACTCGAACATCTACATTTATGGTAAATGTACACAACTGTACTATGTTCATCGTGTTTCACTGTTGCAGTCATAACATTTGGGTAGATTCCCAAAGCTAAAGTTGGGAGGAGGAATTTAAATATAATTCGGACCAGCTATAAGGCCCTGCAAGACTGCAGTGGCAAAACCAGCGCTGGATTTAGAGATAATTGGCAAATGATAATGCTTGGTGAAAGTATGTACATAACTCCAGGTAGCAGCTTCTAGGATGTCTCTAGTAGGGATGCCCCTGAGAAGGGCTGTAGAGGTAGATGCAGCCTTGGTTGAATGGGGTCTGATGCCCTGTGGTATAGGTTTTCCATGGTGCTTACAGCAGAAATGAATGCAGTGGCCTAACCATTTTGAAATGGTTTGTTTTGAAATAGCTTTCCCCTCAGTCCCTGCAGCAAATGCCACCGGCAGTTGTTTAGATTTCCTTTGAGGTTTAGTCCTGTCCAAGTAGAATCTAAGCTGTCTGTGCACATCTAAAGAGTGCAGTATTCATTCCCCTTTGTTCTGTGGGTTAGGAAAGAAGGTAGGCAAATGAATGGACTGATTAAGAGCCACACTGGATACCACCTTGGGCAAGAAGGAGGGATTGGTTCTGAGGGACACCCTGTCCGCATGAAGGATGATGAAAGTTTCCACTGCCATAACGGCCTGTAATTCAGACACCCTTCTTGCAGAAGTGATTGCTAAAAGGAAAACTGTTTTCCAGGAAAGAAATTATAAATCTGCAGTAGCAGCTGGCTCGAAAGGAGGAAGAGTAAGTTTCTCCAAGACAAAGTTAAGATCCCAGGCTGGAGTTGGAGCTCTCCTGAGTGGTCTTAAATTTTTGGCCCCTCTGAGGAACTGCTTGAGTAGCGGGTGAGAGAAGAGGGGAGGCTCTATGCTATAATGAGCTGAAATGGCTGAGGCATGAATTTTGATGGAGGAAAAAGACAAGCCCTTATGAAGCATCTCAGTCAAGTATTGTAGAATATGAGGTAAATTGGGCACTGCTGCTTTCATTCCTTAAGACTGGTTCCAGGCACAGAATCTTTTTCATTTTGCAGCATAAGATTTTCTAGTACTAGGCCTCCTTGACTGACTTACTGAGGGATGGTAAAGGAGAGATTAAGTAATTAGCCAGGCTGCTAGGTTCAGGGTTTGCAGCTGAGGGTGCAGAATCTGGTTCTCCTGCTGAGACAACAGGGAAGGAGTCTGAGTCAGGTGCCATGGAGCCAAGTGTGACACACTGCGCAAGAGTGGGTACCAGTGTTGGCAAGGCCACACTGGTGCAATTAAAATCGTCCTTGGCTTGTCCTGTTTGATCTTTAGTAGTACCTTGGAGAGCAGAGGCAGAGGAGGAAAGGCATAAACTGATAGTTTTTTCCAGCTGAAGGATAGAGCATCCACTTTCCAAGCGAACTCGTGGGGAATCCTTGTGCAAAATTTGTCCAGTTGATGGTTCTGGGGGGAGGCAAACAGGTCTATATCTGGGCTCCCCCATTTGCTTGTCAACATGTTGAAAATCCTTGGTTCCAGTTTCCACTCGTGTGGGTCCATGAGGTTTCTGCTTAGTCCGTCTGCCAGTGTATTTAGTTTTCCTGGCAGGAATTGAGCTTGTAGATTCACTTGGTAGCTCAAGGCTGTGTTCCACAATGCCATGGCTAGTTTGCAGAACGGGTAAGAATATGTACCCCCGTGCTTGTTTATGTACCACATGACAGTGGTGTTGTCCGTCTTTACCGCTACTTGTCCTGGAAGAATGTGGTCCTTGAAGGCTGTCAGAGCATTCTGTACAGCTAACATTTCCTTTTGATTTATGTGCAGGAGCATTTGACTTGGGTTCCATTTGTCCTGAATGCACTTCCCTGCCAGGTGAGCCCCCCATGCATAGTCTGATGCATCTGTTGTTAAGATTTGGGCGGCAGGGAGTAATGTGAATGGTAGTCCCCTGTTTTGGTGGTAGGCCTCTGCCCACCAAAGGAACTCTAGGCGTAGGTAAGGTATGATAGGAATCCTCGCTTCTAGATCCTGTGAATGTTGACACCATAGGCTTTTGAGATACCATTGTAGTTTCCTCATATGCAGCCTTGCATATGGAATTAGAAGAATGCAGGGGGCGAACCCCAAGGCTTGCAGTACTTGCCTTGCGGAAAGCTGGGTTTTTGTGGCCACTTGTTTGAAGTAAGTTGTCAAATGAATCCGTTTCTCTGGTGTGAGGAAAGCCATCTGGGAAGCTGTATTCAAGCTTGCTCCCAGGAATATAATTTGTTGACAGGGTACCAGGTGGGATTTCCTTTCGTTTATGGTGAACCCCAGACAAGTCAGTACCCTTTGAACAAAGGCCAGATGATTCAAAAGAATGTCCTTGCTTTCTGCCTGAATTAGACAATCGTTCAGGTATGGGTATATTTGAATACTTCTTTGCCTGCAAAATGCAATGACTGGAGCTAGGCACTTTGTGAATACCCTGGGCGCAGTAGATAAGCCAAAGGGTAGTGCAGAGAACAGATAGTGCATGTAGCCTGCTTTGAAGCGTAGGTATCTTCTGCAAGACTCCCTGATAGGGATGTGCAGGTATGCTTCTTTTAAGTCTAGTGTTGCCAACCATGCATCCTTGCCTAGCAAAGGAAGCAGCTGGTGAAGAGTCAGCATTTTGAATTTTGGAATCACCAGAAAGGTGTTTAGAATAGAAATGTCCAGGATAGGACGCCATGGGTACCAGAAAAGGTCTTGAATAGAAACCTTGTCCCTTTTCCTCTTCTGGTACCAACTGAATAGCCCCCAAGTTTAAGAGAGAGAGTACTTGATTTTGGGGCTCTGCCCACTGATTTGGGGGTAGATCTGGCCACCCGCTTGGTGTTGGCAACATGTGGAAATTAAATCTGTATCCTTGGGACACTATATTTAAAACTTATTTGTCCTGGGTAATGAGTTCCCAATTTTTGGCCTGCAGACCAATCTTTCTGCCTAAAGGAGCATTCAGTTGGGAAGTGCTTGGTAGTTTTAAAAGCAAGTCATTGAGACAGTTTTCATAGGGGGGAGTCTTACTACTCCCAGGTTTGGGTGCGGAAACCCCCCACTGCCTAGTCTTGTGTGTCCCTTGGGACTGAAACCTGGGGTTTCTGCTGCGTCTGGGTTTGGCTTGAGAAAACCTGGAAGGGGCTGGAAAGCCCAATTTTTAGAGGGCCAGTGCCTTCTAAATCTAGGAGGCTGAAAGTACAGTTTTGTACCTACCATAAATGTAGATGTCCGAACAGGATAGCATCTGCAGTCCTAACAAATGGGTTGTCCTGTCGTCAGGCAGCCCTTCGGTCGGCCGGATTCCAAAGTCTGGGTCTGGCCTCAGCTGGTGTCGCACTTCACCCAACGTCATCTCTGCTGGTCTTCGGGTATAAAGGCATCAGCCGACGCCATTTTCCTCAGTGTTTCTTGCCCCAGATGCCAGTTGCCCTCTTGGAAAGCTAAATTTTGGATAAATGCCAATGTTTCCAAAAAAGTAGAAGGCAAACACAAAAAATAAGCATGTATGTACATATATACAAACAAATACACCATAAGAGATCCCCCCCAGCTAGCTATTAGGAGGGTAAATACCCTAGGAGTACCACAGAGGGGAAGGAGGGTGGGTAATCCTGACTGCAGATGCTATCCTGTTCGGACATCTACATTTATGGTAGGTACAAAACTGTACTATGTCCTTCAAGGATGCATCTGCAGTCCTAACAAATGGGTAGAATACCATAGCCAAACTATGGGGAGGAGGAAGAAGAATTATGGTGTAGTTAGGATCCCTTGCAAAACAGCAGTGGCAAAGCCTGCTCGGGATCTAGAGTATAGAGGTAAGTTATAATGCTTGGCAAATGTATGCACGGAGGTCCAAGTAGCCGCCTCAATAATGTCCTTAGTAGCCACTCCTCGTAAGAAGGCTGTGGTAGTGGCTGTAGTCCTTGTAGAATGAGGCCTTATGTTCTGTGGAATTTGCTTTCCATGGTAGGAGTAACAGAATCTTAAGCAATTTCCTATCCACTTGGAGATTGTCTGTTTGGAAATTGCTTTTCCTTCCCTTCCTGTTGCATAAGCTACTAGAAGCTGGTCAGTTTTTCTATTGCCCTTGGTTCTGTCCAGGTAGTAGCGCAACTGTCTGTGTACATCCAAGGTATGCAGCAGTCTTTCCCCCCTGTTCTGTGGATTGGGAAAGAAGGTAGGTAGGTGGATTGCCTGGTTTAGAGACACTCTGGATACCACCTTAGGCATAAATGTAGGATTAGTTCTCATGGACACTCTATCTTGATGGAAGATTAGGAAGGGTTGTACTGCCATTAAGGCCTGTAGTTCCGAAACCCTCCTTGCTGAAGTAATTGCCAGTAGGAAAGCAGTTTTCCAGGATAGGTGTTGAAGGTCTGCTGTTGCTGCTGGTTCGAATGGAGGGAGTGTCAATTTTTCTAGCACAAAGTTCAAGTCCCATGCTGGTAATGGTGGTTTCCTAGGAGGTTTTACATTCTTGATTCCTCTGAGGAACTGCCTGAGTAGAGGTGTGAGAAGACAGGGGGATCAAAGCTGTATTCTGCAGAAATAGCTGATGCATGTATCTTGATGGAGGAATAGGACAGGCCTGTATGGAGAAGCTCTGCCAAATACTCCAGGATGTTGGCAATATCTATCTTTGACACATCTTTTCCTCTTTCAGAACTCCAAATGACAAACCTTTTCCATTTTCCTGCATAGTTCCTTCTTGTTGAAGGTCTGCGGGCCTCAAGGATAATGTCTTTAACCCTTTGGGATAAATCTGGGTTAGTTGCTCTTATGTAATGTTCCAGGCAGTCAGTTGTAGAGTTTTCAGGTTTGGATGCATGATGTTGTAGTCGCACTGAGTTAACATCAAAGGAATCAGGGGTAGTGTCCACGTTCCTCCCCGAGACATGCTCCTCAGCAATGGATACCAATGTTGTCTTGGCCAATTTGGAGCTATCAGAATTATCCTTGGACGTTCCTCTTTGATTTTCAGTAGTATCTTGTGCATCAAAGGAAGAGGTGGAAATGCATATGCTGTCAGGTCTTTCCAACTGAAGGATAGAGAGTCCACCTTCCAAGCCAGTGGGTGGTATGTCCTTGTGCAGAATTTCTTGATCTGGTGATTGAGTGGGGATGCGAATAGGTCTATTTGTGGCATTCCCATTTTTGTGATGGCCTTGAAGATGTCGGGGTGTAGCATCCATTCGTGAGCATCCGAGGTAGTTCTGCTTAACATGTCTGCTAGGATGTTTTCTTTTTCCGGTACAAATATTGCCTGTAACTGAATGTTGTAGCTCAGAGCCATATTCCATAGGTCCAGATCCATTCGACATAGGGGGTATGAATGAGTGCCTCCCTGTTTGTTGATGTACCACATGACTGTGGTGTTGTCTGTCCTTATCATTAATTGGCCTTCTTTGAGGAATGGTCTGAAATTCTGGATTGCTAGTTTTACTGCCAGCATTTCTTTTTGATTTATGTGCAGGTGCAGCTGATCTGGAGTCCATAATCCTTGAATGCATTTGTCCAGCATGTGGGGCCCCCCAACCTAGGTCTGAGGCGTCCGTTGTGATGGTTTGGCTTGCTTGAATGTTGTGGAAGGGCAAACCTGGGTTTGACTGGCATGCTTGAGCCCACCATAGGAACTCTTGTTTCAGGCATGGGATTAGTGGTATTTCGGTTTCTAAGCTGTGCCTGTGTTGAGACCATAAATTCTTTAGGTACCACTGTAGCTTTCTCATATGCAGTCTGGCATGGGGGACCAGGATTATGCATGATGCCATGAAGCCCAAGGCCTGCAGTACTTTCCTTGCTGTTAGTTTGTTCTGCTTTGTTAATGCCAAGAAGTAAAGAGGGAGATGTTCTTGTTTTTCTGCAGTTAGGAATGCCATCTGTTTTACTGTGTCCAATTCTGCACCCAAGAATGTTCTTGTTTGGGATGGTATCCGTCTTGACTTTTTTAAATTGACTGTGTATCCCATGGCTTGTAGTAAGCAAAAGACTCTTTGTAAGTCTTGTGTCAGCTTGCTTTTGTTGTCCGCTTGTATCAGGCAGTCGTCCAGGTATGGATACATTTGGATTCCCTGTAGCCTGCAATGAGCGATTACTGATGCCAGGCATTTTGTGAATACTCTGGGCGCAGTAGATAAGCCAAAGGGCAATGCTGAGAATTGATAATGCTCTGATCCTGCAAGAAATCTGAGGTATCTTCTGCAATTTGGTCGTATGGGGACGTGCAGGTATGCCTCCTTGAGATCTAGAGTTACCAGCCAACACTCCTTGCCCAGCATGGGAAGAAGTTGCTGTAGGGTCAGCATTTTGAATTTTGGAACAATGATGAATGTGTTTAAAGAGGACAGGTCGAGAATAGGTCTCCAACTTTTCTCTTTTCTTGGTACTAGGAAGAGTCTGGAATAAAATCATTTGCCCTGTTCTGTAGGTGGCGCCCTTTCCACAGCTCTCATCTTTGTTAATTGAGCTATCTGTTTTAGAGCTTCTGTTTTTTGATTTGGTGGTAGGTTTGGCATTCCTCTTTTTACTGGTAAGGTGTGGAAATGAAACCTGTAGCCTTGGTCTATAGTTTGCAAAATCCACTTGTCTCTTGTGATATAGTGCCATTTTTTTGAAAATAAGGCTAACTTTCTGCCTAAGGGTGCTGCTATTTGTTCCCTGGAAGGCGGTGTCAGCGCCAAGTCACTGTGTTTGTCCTGTTGTAGTGGCAGTGGTTGTGTCTGTGCCTCGTTGGTTATTGCCTTGCCACTGGCGTCCTCTGTAGGCACCTCCTCTGGATTGATTTCTGCCTCTGGAACGTCTATTCCTGCCTCTCTGAGATTTAGAGGAGTCTGGAAAGGACCAATTTTTGGAAGGCCAGTTCCTGCTAAACCTTGGGGGCTGAACCTGTAAGAAATCTTTAACTGTTTGTACAGATTTTGCCTTCTCTTCCATTTTCTTCATTACTTGCTGGGCAGGAGAACCAAATAGACTGACCTTATCCATAGGAGCATCTAATAGTTTTGCTTTAACATGATCCGGCAAGACCTGTTCTTTCAACCATGCATGCCTTCTTATAACTGTGCCAGTCATGGCTGATCTAAATGAAGCCTCCAGTGCATCATAGCTACATTTTAAAGAATGGTTACTAACCTGCTGAATGTTATTCACCATTTCTAAAACATATTTCTTATCTAAGGAATCATCAGAGGACAGTTTCTTAGTTAACTGATCAAGCATAAACTCTTGGTATTGGATCATATGAAACTGACAGTTCAAAGCTCTAGCTGAGAGAGTAGCAGAGGTGTATACTTTTTTACCCCATCTCTCTAAGGACCTGGATTCCCTTTCAGAAGGGAGAGGGTTTTTCGCTGAGGTCGAAGCTACTGCCTTAGGCCCCTGGGAGATAGTCTCAGGATCTGCAAGGGAGCCTTGTATAGGTGGTGATGAGTGTCCGGTACCCTGTAAAACCTATCGGGCTTGGCAGGGGCTGGAGGTAAAGTATCAGGAGCAGTGCAAACATCATTAAATGCATCATCCACAACAGGAAGAACTGGAGGCATAGCTAAGGGCCTATGTTGCGGTAAGTGTAGAAAGGTCCTAAGCCTTTTTCTTGAATCTGAGAAATCTTGTCCCTGCCATTGGAAATGCTCTCTCATGGCATGTAAGGTTTCCCCAAAGGAAAATTCCTCTGGTAGAGAGGCAGAAGGAATAGATTCTTCAGCATCGGAATCTTCATAAGTAGAAAAAGGAGCCTCTGGATGGTCTGTATTGTCTGAAACATCAGAAGAGTCATCTGAGGACACTGGCTCAGGGGGCTCTGCTCTAGGTCTCTTTTCTGGAGGTTGAGAGGCCCTGTCTGGGTGAGATTGGGATCCCCTTATTAAAGAGATGAGATCCTCTGCCAGAGTAAGCATTTGGGAACTGGAACTGGGCCTGTGAGAGGGGGGCTTAACAGGTACAGACTTAGCAGTTTTGGCTGCTTTAGCCCTGGCAAAGGCCTTTATAGACATGGCTGCAGGAGGCCTTGCAGCACCACGTGCTGGGGTAGAGACATCCAAAGGGATGGTGTCCGATAATTCTAGAGAAACCACATTAGTAGGCAAAACTTCAGAGGCCGATTCAACTATGGTAGCAGGAGCCTCGGTAGTAGTCATGGATTCGGCTGAAGATTGACCCGTTTGCTCGGTTTCGGCCGAAACCGAGACACTCGTGGTTTGCTTAACCGTGGTTTCGGCCGAAACCGCGGACCGCGAGTGTCGGTCTTTTTCTTTGCGTTTCTTAACAATTTGAGAAGTCGGAGGATCCGACGGCATAATGTACGCAAAATCTGAGCCGAAAAACTGTTCAGCAAACTCCGACCGATGCCTAAGCGTTCGTCGGTTGAAAGAAGCACAGGCTAAACAGGCTGCTACGTCGTGGTCTGGGCCTAAACAAGGTAAGCAGTAAGAGTGGAAATATTTATGAGGTATTTGTTTCCCACAAGTTAAACAGTTATTCACTTTTTCTGACATCGGCTGAGGCAAGAAAGAGTCCCCAACGGGGTACTTAGCTTTTTAGAAGTCTTCGAAGTAGTATTCGGTAGTAGTAATCTCTGGATCTGACCGACCGGCACTTGCGAACAGCTTCTGCTTCGGGCGCCACGCGGCAAGAAAGACTGAGGAAAATGGCGTCGGCTGATGCCTTTATTCCCGAAGACCAGCAGAGATGACGTCGGGTGAAGTGCGACACCAGCCGAGGCCAGACCCAGACTTTGGAATCCGGCCGACCGAAGGGCTGCCTGACGACAGGACAACCCATTTGTTAGGACTGCAGATGCATCCTTGAAGGACATCTTGTAAGAAATCTTTAACAGTTTGCATAGATTTATCTTTATCTTCCATCTTTTTAAGAAGTTCTTCAGCCTTGTTGCCAAACAGGTGGTCCTGATTTGAGAGAGCATCCAACAATTTAGCTTTAACATGATCAGGCAAACCTCGCTCCTTAAGCCAAGCATGCCTTCTGAGCACAGACCCAGTAACAGCAGCCCTGCAAGAGGCCTTCAATGAATCAAATCCACACTGCAAAGTATGTTTTCCAATCTGTTCAGCAGAATGCATTAAATCCTGTAATTCTTTATTTTCAGCAGTCAGGAATTAACATCATTTTCTGTTTAAGCAATCCAATAACATGTTGATGCTTTAACATATGAAACTGGCAGTTTAAAGCCCTAATGACCAAGGTTGCAGAATTGTAAACTTTCTTACCCCATCAATCCAGCACCCTGGAGTCTCTATCAGAGGGGGTAGGATTTTTAGCAGTAGAAGCCTTAATGCCCTTGGGTCCCTGTGAAATAGTCTCTGGATCCGCAATAGGAGTTTTAGAAAGGAACTTGTGAGAATCAGGAACCCTATAATATCTGTCAGGTTTACTGGGAGCAGGAGGCAGGAAATCAGAGGCCAAACCAGATTCTGAAAAAGCCTCATCAACAAAGTCTAGTATAGGAGGTATAGCTAAAGGTCTATGCTGAGGCAGGAGTAAAAAATCCCTAAGCCTCTTTTTTGAATCAGGAAAATCCTGGCTTTCCCAGTGGAAATGCTCCCTTAGAGTATGTAAGGTCTCACCAAAAGAAAATTCCTCTGGAGGGGAAGCAAAGGGAATAGACTCCTCTGCATCAGAATCCTCATAAGTAGATAAGGGCAAATCCAGATCATTAGAAGAATCAGAAAAATCAGAATCCTGTTCAGAAGATTCATAAACAACTTCAGCCCTAGGTCTCTTAGAAGGGGGAGGTTGGCTTCCCTTGATTAGAGTTATAAGATCTTCAGCCATTCTTATAATTTGTTTTTTAGGCATAGAAGTCTGAGCATGCAGCCTGGGCGTCGGTTTCTTAGGCATGGCTAGACATTTTGGCCTAAATGAAGAAGGAGGCATTGGTTTAATATGCAAGTCCGTATGCCTGAATACACCCTCAGAAGCCGGTGCCTGCACAGTGGCTCCGGACCCATCCAAGGTAGAGACATCCGCAGGTTCCACAGTTGAAGCATCTCGCAGCATACCGGACTCCGAATGGGAGTCAGAAGTAGCGGGTATCAGGGACTGCGAAAGTGCCTCACTGAGTACCGGCGAACTGGCGACTGGCTTAGGAGAAGCGTCGTTGGCAGCTTTGGACCTCGGCGGCCTGCCTCTGTCTTTATCTTTGCGTTTTTTCGGAATCCCGGTAGAGGGATGGCTAACCGATGACATTTCTGGATAATTAAACTGAGAACAGAAATATTTAGAAGCGAAAATATACCGATGATGGATAGTGCACTGATTAAATAAAGCACAAAACCGACAGCAAGGTACTTCGTGGTCAGGGCTTAAGCAAGGAATACAGTACGAATGAAAATATTTGTGAGGTATTTGCTTTCCACAAGTAATGCAATTATTAACTTTTACTGACATCAGTAAGGAGCAAGAAAAAGTTTCTCCAATGGAGTACTTAGCTTTAGTTGAAGACTTTGGTTCTGAAACTCGAAAACGAAAATTTCAGGAGTCGGCTGACCGGCACTTGTGAACTGCTTCTGCTTCGGGCACCGCATGGCAAGAAAGACTGATGTAATGACATCGGCTGCATGTTTTATACCCCTGATGACCTGATGTCATGGAAGAAGGGACAGCAACCGACGCAGGACCCAAGACTTTGTTAATCAGGATGACTGAGGGCTACTGCAAGCAGATAACCAAAATGTAATGACTGCAACAGTGAAACACGAAGAACATCTGGAAGAGCAAGGGGATCAGCAGTGATCTGTAGGAAAGAAGAGGGGATATTGTCAACAGATAGTAGTGATTTGATAAAGTTGGTGGAAACTGGTTTTAAGGAGAAAGTATTTGTAGAGCTGCCTTTTGGTGATGAGTCTGTGACATTCATATTGTTATTATGGATAGCTTGATTGGGGAAGGGGTTAATCAGTTTTGCTATTGAATCAATAAAGTAAGAGTTAAAGATTGTGGCAGTTTCCTCGTGTTTTGTGAGGACATGGATTTGGACAGCTTGGGGAGTCTGGGTGTAATATTTGGTTAACCGAGTTCCAGAACTTGCTGGGATTTAATTTAAAGGTGGAGGGCGGATTAGAATAGAAGTTTTTCTTGTCTGTATTTATTTGTATTTTGGCCAAATTTCTTAATTCTTTATATTTTTGCAGGTCTGGTTGGAGTTTTCCATGCCCTATCCCTATTTTTTAGTAATGTTCATGTATTTTTAGTTAACCATGGAGCTGGGTTTTATTTGTTCCAGATGCAGAAGTACCTCCAGATTAGTTTGATATAAAGACTCCTAGCACTAGGAACCATCGCCTTAATGTTGTCTAGTTCATTATTGGCTTTGTTGGTTAGGTTAGGATGTTCATTAGATGGTCTCTGCTTAAAAAAGGCACAACGGGGTTAGCAAAGGCTTTGGCAGTAGGCAGAATACTTGAAGAGATGTAAACCATCCTTGGCAAAGCAAGTAGGATTATCGATTATCTTGTCACATGGTCATATCACAGTTATAAGAAGAGAGGGCATTAAACAGTCTTGAAATATCAGCAATCCTGGCTCCCAAGACACAGCTAGCTGTAACCCAGTCCTTGTTCAGACTGGTGAGTATGGAATAAGTGTGTCTAACAATGAAGTCACCAATTTCTAAGATATTTCCAGAAGTTTATTTATTTATTTATTTGTTAAAGGAATCTGATTTATTTTATTAGGATCATGGGTGTTCTGTCATTTATGACATGTTGATGAAAGGGTGTGAGTAGCAGATGTATTTGGGGGGGGGTGTTCATTGATGCCTACTGTAACTGTTTCTAGGAGGTTTAGGTAGTGATGTCCTAATGATATCAGCATATGATTATTTTGCGCTAATAGCATGAGGGTGTTACATTTGTATGAATGGGGTGAAACAGTATGATGCTCACTGCATGCATGCATCTTCTAGAGGACTGCCTCCAAATCAGTTACATGTTTATATGCTCAAAGATGGAATCAGTTTGGTTGCAGGAGTTTATTTTCATTGACCATGTGGCAGTTACTACACTGCCTAGGATACTAAGTGCTAAAAATCAGGCAGTGGAAGGAAAGGTAGACTGCTGTCTCTCCATGCTGGCCATATCTATTAGTTATAGGCTCTTGGGGAAAGAAGCATTTGGGTTTAGCATAATGGTTAAGGTCTTTACCTTTCCTTTACTACTGCCATAAACCAAAACAGGAATGACAATAGGCTAATCTCTGCCCTCTTTCTTGACCTATCAAAAGCCTTTGACATGGTCAACCATGAACTTCCATTCTTTCACTAAAATCTATTTCCCCTCAACAAGCCTGCTATCCAGTGGTTCCAGTCCTATCTGACTGGTAGACAGCAGGCGGTACTATGGCAGGGCAAACTCTCCAGTCAGTTATCTGTCACACTTGGTGTCCCTCAAGGGTCCATACTAGGTCCACTACTCTTCTCTATTTTTATCAACAACCTCCACACTGCTATCCCTGAAGCCACCTGCATCCAATACGCAGATGATTCCACTCTCATCTGCTCAGCCACCTCCCCATCCGACTTGCAAATCTTAACCCAAAATACATTTAACACTATCGAGAACTGGCTCACCAATCACCGCCTACTTCTGAACCCCAATAAAACTAAACTTCTACTCTTCTCTCCCACTAGTAGATCCACCACACTTTCATTCTCTGTCACATCTAACAATGGTACCACTATTTCCCCAGATAATCAGACCAAACTGCTAGGGGTTATCATAGACAATAATCTCAAATTTGACCTACAGGTCAACAAAACCATACAGACCATCAATAAGAAGCTTGGATCACTGTATAGAAACAAGACATTTTTAACCCCACTGGCTAGGACTGCAATCGCCGGATCACACCTACTCTCTACTCTCTTATATGCCTCCCCTGTACTCTCAAACCTCAACAAATCCGAACTAGGTAAGCTGTCCCATAGCTACAATCATATTGCCAGATTCGCCACTGGTTCCACCTATAGAACCCACCACTGTCAGAACCTTAAACAACTAGAGTGGCTAGAACTGCCCAGCTTAATTCAATTCAATCAACTCTTAACAGCACACAAAATTGTGTACCAACCTGAGGATACCCCCTCACTTAAAAATATTATTAAGCCATATAGCAATCTAGGATCCCTACGGTCAGCCAATAAACTACTGGTCCAAACCCACAAAGCTAATAACTCTGCTGGTGAATCCCTGTTTGCCAACTTCATTGGTAAAACCTGGAATTCGTTGCCAAACTATATAACCCTACAATCCTCCAAAAGTCTCTTAAAAAAAACTTCAAACAGTATCTCAAAGTGAATTGGCTATGCCCATGTACCATCCCTGATTAAGTTATAAACTAAAAGCATATTCTGCAATTATCATAACTTGTAACTACATCACCAAGTTCTGCTTCCAATCTGATGTCTCTTACTTTTAACTGTCTGTCCATGACAATTGTGAGTCCTTACTAGGGAACACTACTAACCCATTGTATATAATCACTTTGTTTTTACAATTATTTGCTAACTTCTGTGTAATCTATGTAAGTTGGTCTTTGTGGAGCTTTTCTCCCCGGGCCTCTGCTGAAAATGGACATGTATTCAGTCGGACTATCCCGGTAAAATAAATAAATAAATAAAATAAAATAAATAATTTATCTCACAGCTACAAGATACAGAGGCTGATTCTAACCTCTTGTTTTTGGCTAGGCTTGCAATAGTCTGCAGACTGATATCCTAGTATTTACATATTAACCTATAAGAAAATACTGGAAGAAAGGAGGAAGTAAATTAATGTGTTAAAATTGAGTCCTTAGGCGAGAGTAATACATAGACCGCTGCAAGCAGGCAGAGAGTCACTGCAATTCATGCAGTTTTGCACAGATCAGCATAAACCATTACATTTAAGAGCTGGCTTGTTCCAGCTACCCAGGAGAGGAAGGAAGAAGGATTTGAACAGTGATGACTAAAGGGAAAACTCCACTTGTGCACATGAACTACTTTTTAGCAACTATGGTGGCAGCAGGGCTAGTCACCTGGCAGTGTGAACCTTGGCTCTAGATGATTGCCAGTGTTGAAGTGGTACCCTGACCTCATATGCAAAAATGGAAAAAGAGGTTGTTGATGTTGATTTAAATATGAAGGCGGTGTGCTCAGCATAGCTGATCTCAGTATACAGCAGAAAGTAAAAAAAATAAAGACCATTAAAAAACAGCTGTAATTCAAACACAGTATGCCAGGCTACCCAAAAATAGCAGCAATCAATGTACCCACACTACACAGCTACGAATGCTTCAAGATGGACCCACACCACGCCTGAGTCACACCTGATGCAAACAATGAATTTAAATTGAAAAAGTAGTGAAGAAACAGAAATTCAGGATGATTAGCTAAACAAATTTAAGTGCAGTACAAGTAATGCAGCAAAACGTAAAAATAACTTTCCTGAGCTATGAAGAATCAAACATTCAAAGAAGCTTTTATAATATTTTTGAGCAGGAGCAACCAGTGCAAGTTCCTGAAGCCTTTGTTAAAAGATAGTTGGAATGCTAAGCTGATCCAAGTATAAAGCTAACGGTAAAAAGTAAAGACCAATATAAAAAACATCTGCAATTCGACCACTCAGTGCTACGGTACATACAAATAGCAGCAAAGGGAAGGAGAGTCACAAGAATAAATGAAATTGGAGAGAACAATACATACAGAAAAATGTTTAGGAGGAGGAGTGAGGTTTAAGGGATGGTAGTAATTGCGTAGCTTGTGTATTCTGGAGTGAATGAAAAATGTTAAAAAGAAAAAACACATATAATGCAAGGGAATGATGATGGAAGCAGTTACTATGGTTTGTTTTCTTTTCTATTAATAAACCCATTTTGCAAATTAAAATATAATTTAATAAAGATGTTAAAAAGTATGACTGTTATTAACATCAAACACTAAAATGCAAAAAGTTAGTACTGTTTTCTATGTTACTATGAAAAGCCTGTTTGTTGCTACTTGAGCTGAGGTATTTGATGTACATTTTAATGGTACTTTGGTAAAAATATTTGGTGCACATTAAACAAAGCAAGTTAAGAGTGACAGAGGATGGCAGCGTTGAAGGGAAGGGTGATGAAGTTTTATTTAAACATGTCAGCTGCAGTCAAAAGGAAGGAACATGAGTAAATCTTCCTACTGTGTTTAAGGAATTTTTCCTGGAAGACAGACATTTTATCTGTTTTTTTGAATATCATCAGGCAAGTGATTTCAAATGGCTCGTGCTATTTCAGAAAAATCCTTTTAAACTTACTGCCCTCAGCTACATGTAGTGATCTTTCAGATGTGCAAAATTCTAAAACTCCCTTGTACAGTGGGGAGGTTTGCCACCATGGGAATTGTATTATTCAAACTCTCTTCTGAACTCTGTATTTTTGATCAAAAGCAGAATTTGATAACAAGGGTGTCAGTCAGACATCACTGATTGATGTTCCTTGTA
>NC_056735.1:8917603-8920103 GCF_019279795.1 Protopterus annectens
GTCTGCCTAATGTAGAAAGGAATCTTGTTCCAGAGCATGGGAAGTCTCTGGGACAGGAATCTATCCCTCCAGCATGTCCTATTTATTGTTGTGGTGAGGTTTAGATCCCTGGAGCATGTGGCTCGAGGGGATATGCTTTTCTTTAGGTGGAGCATGTCCATCAATTCTGGGTTGGACATGGCCTTGTATGTCAGGCAGAGATCACCTCTGAGTAGGCGGTATGCAACAGAGTACAGCTGGAGTTTCTTCAGTCGAGCTGCATAGGGCATCTACTTGAGGCCAGTGATCCTCTTGGTGAGGTACGTCTGTGGTCTTTCCAGTTGTTGCAGGTGTCTTGTAAGGTACATCCCAAATGGGGCATTGTACTCTATGATGGGTCTGATGAGTGATGCATTGAGGGGCCCAATGACCACTTTCGATCTGGATGCAAACCCTTTTGTGATTAGGTGGGCCACACAGAAGGATTTTCTAACCACTATGGCAATGTGATTATCAAAGGAGAGGTTACTATCCCTTATTATGTCTTCCGTATTTAGGGGGCTACCACCTATGTGGTAGTTTGTGGGTACTTTGTTTTTTCCAAAGGGGATGACTATGCACTTTTTGGCATTTAGCTTGAGGCCATGGTTTTGACACCAGGTATCTGTCTCAGTGAGACCCTTTTGGAGGATGTAGGTGTCAGCCGGAGAGTCAATTATAGCCCCTAGTTTGCAGTCGTCTGCGAACCTGGTCAGCCATAGTCCTCCTGTGCTTGTCTGTACTTCTGAGAAGTATATGCTGAACAGGAGGGGTCCTAGGACTGAGCCCTGGGGAACACCACTTGTAACCGGTTTAGAGTCAGACCTAGCTCCCGCAAGTCTTAAATTGTGGGTTCTGTCCGTGAGCCAGTCGGCAACCCATCTCGTGACGTAGGGGTTTATGTTCAGGCTGTTGAGCTTGTCTATAATACCTGAGTGGAGAATGGTGACGAAGGCCTTTGCAAGGTCTAGGTAGGCTGTGTGGACCACCTTTCCCTCGTCTATACCCTTGGTAACTATCTGAAAGAAGTCCACCAGGTTTAGGAGGCATGATCTGCCCTTAACAAAGCCGGACTGGGTAGGGTCCAGAGTTTGGAGGTTTCCAATGTCTCTGTTAATGAGATCCATGATGATGCGCTCCACAGCTTTGCAGACCAAGCTAGTCAGGCTTATAGGGCGATAGTTCCCGGGGTCCATTGTGGCTCCACCTTTGTGGAGTGGAATAACCGTTGCTGTGTGCCACTCTGTGGGCATGTAGCCTGTGGACAGGCTGAGTTTAAACAGTGTGCTTAGGTGAGGGGTTAGTTCATCTTTGAGCTCATGTAGGACACAGCCTGGGACACTGTCTGGTCCCACTGATGCTGTGTTTTTGGCTTTGGAGAGAGCTGTTTTAACCCGAGTGTCTGTGATTTCAGGGGCACTATATTCTTCTGGTATAGTTATGGGCCCTTTTGTTGGTGAGAGGGGGGTGAAGTTTGCACTGAACCTGTCTGCCAGGATGTTGGCTATATTGGTCGGTTCAGTGTATTTTGTGCCATTCTGCACTAACTCCGAGCAGATCTGAGAATTGTCACTTAGATTCTTGACATAGCTAAAGAATGCCTTGTGGTTATCTTTGGAGTCCATGGCAATTTTTCTTTCGAAGCTAGCCTTTGATGATTTTATGAGGGAACGTAGTTTCTTGCTGATACTGATCAGGGATGTCTTCCCTTCTTGGGATTTTACTCTTTTCTGTACTAGTTTTTTCTTTCTATTGTATAGCTTGTTTATGGCAGGGGTCCACCAGACTGATTTCCTTTTCTTGGAGGAGTGAATTTTGGTTTTGTTTGGGATAGCATGATCCATGCATTCTTGTAGGTGCCTGTAGAGTGCATTAGTAAAGGATTTCGCAGCCTGGACAACATTATCCTTTAGCATGGGGGCTTTGAAACTTTCCACCTCGGTCTTAAGTAACGTGAAGTTTGCTTTTGAAAAGTTTTTCACAGTGGTTTCTTTGACCGGGGGTAGTGGCGGAATGTGGATATCCAGAGTGATTAGTTTATGGTCAGATCTAACAAGCGAGGGGTTGACCTCTGGTGTGGAACACCGGTTGCCCATGCTGGTGATGACCAGGTCCAATATGTTGTCACCTCTGGTGTGGGCGTTGATCAGTTGATCCAGGGCGTTTGAGTTTATAAATTCTAGGAAATGTTGAGCAATGGAGTTTGTACTTGAGTAGTTCTCCCAGTTATGTTTGGGTAATTGAAATCACCCAATATCAGGGTGTTTGGTAGGACCTTTATGTTTCCCAGTGTTTCCAGGAATGTGGAGTTGGGGTCCTGGGACATGGTGGGTGATCTGTAGCAAGCTATAATTTGAATAGCAGTTTTGCCCATTGTTAGTTGCACGTGGATGATCTCTGAAGCATCGTGCTGTGCCACTGACCTGGAGGTGTGGGTATCCTTAATGAATATGGATACTCCCCCACCTTTTTTATTTCGTTC
>NC_056735.1:8927603-8955103 GCF_019279795.1 Protopterus annectens
ACACTGCATGGTTACTTCTTCAGTGTCCACCAGGCAAAATCAGCTGAAACGCCATGAGCCACTGAGCACATCTCCTTCAAAGGGATAGGGATACCCATCTTATGTGCCTACACAATCAAGCTCCTGAACAGCTATTCAAATTTGGGTAGACTGGGCAACAATCAAGGCTTATCCCTGTATGCCACTTGTGCAGGCATGCCTTTGCCTTTTCCCTGAAGCAGAAAAATGGCTCTAAGTTTCCCTTTGTGTTGTAGAAACTGGGTGAGCAGTAATACCTCTGCGAAGACCATCTGGTACCTCAGTGGAGCTCTTTCTGGAATATTATCTAACAGCTCCAAGATATGATAGTTCATGGCCTCATCGAACACCCACTGGGCCATACTGATGGCTCCCTAAACTGGAGCAAACTTGAAGAAACAGCCTCTTATGTGAGGTCCTACAGGACAATCAGAACTGTCAACACTGCACCGGAAGATTCCCAGCAGTTACAAAAAAACACAACACTGACTAATGTTAGAGGACCCTCCCCCCATCAAAGAAAAGACCTTACTCTTCATTAAAAACTACATCATGCACAACAAAGCATCTCAGCCTGCCTTCTCTAGCTGTAGCATTAGCTCAGTAAACATTACTGTTGGCTTTGTTGAAGCCCTTTGTAGAAGTCATGATAAAGGTCTTTTCCAGAGCCTGCCTGATCTCATATTCAGGGTGGCCTGCCAGCATTTTCATAGTCTAGTCCGCAAGAGAGAACTAGAACTTGGACAGATGAGACCTTCAGTGCACCTCCACTCCAAACTGGCAAAGGAGAAAAACTTCTTGCCATATGGATTCCTTATTAGGCAGTACGATATAATGCTGTTGCATTGGTGCAAATAAATCAGACAAAATCTACCTTCAGGTACTCGGACATGAGACATCACTATTCTCAAGGTTTCTAGAAGGCATTTGCCTTCCAAGTAGCAGTGGCTGCGGAATTTGTATATTTTCAGAGTAGAAAAATGGTTTCCCTTAGGAGAGGTTTCATGGAAGCATAAGTCACCTTTCCTTATCTTTTCCCCAGTAATGATTTAAGCTTTTCTGGAAAGAAGGCAAAGAAGTCAGAGAGCAGTCTCTAGAGGATTTCATAAGCTTAAGAACCTCCCCAAAGGAAGGTTATCTGGAAGGGAGATATGAGGTGAGGAGGCCTTATTACCCCTGCAGTTCTCAGATAAACAGACTAATCTCTGGATCTTCAGAATCCTTTTTCTCACACAGTGAGGCAGTGTGTGCCCTTTCCCCACACCTACCTCAAGGAGAAAGCGGTCTTTGCTTGCCAATAAATCAGGCACTGAAGAAAATGTCAAGTGGGTGTCAAGCAATAAGACACAGATGCTTCAGGAAGAGCTTGGAACAGGTGCACCTAGCAGTTGGAAACTACTAAAGAGTCAGCACTATTGTAAATATGTGTTCTTAAAGGTGAACTTCAGTATCCGTTAGGATGGGCCTCTCCAGATATTGAATACTACACACACATATTTAACAACTGGACAGTGTCTGAGTTCCCATCTGGTGTTGAAGGACCTAGATGATTGCATGCATATAAATAACTTGTAAAAATGAATGATTTTTTAATACAAAAAAGTACCTCTACTCATTTTTGCTAAATGCAGTAGGCTCTTTTCCATCGAGCTGAGTTACAACCAGCTCCAGAAGATTGGACCTCAATCTAATGTCTCAACCAATGGAAGGCAACTCAGGACTGCAGCACCCCCTCCCATGCTGCACTGCAGTATCAGTACTGGAAAACGTGTGGGAACAGGGTGTTAATGCAGAACAACTGGCTTTGCCATTGCACTTACATAGCTTTCAGTTTATTACAGTGGGACCACAGATTGACAGCTGCTGCCGCTGTAACATTTTGATAGATTCTGGAGGGTTTTTATTAACTCAATATGACAGGGGGGCTGCTGCTCCCATTAACCCCTCATTCTTCTTAAAAAAATAGAACAAATAAAATGATCTATCTGTTGCATTCCCCATAAAAAAATAAATAATTACCCGTTTGACTGTGAAGTTGAGAATACGTTTGTAGCTCCAACGGCAGTGCAGATCATGCAGAATCTGTTGATTACAGAGAAGACAGGATTTTGCCTGACGATATCACTTGGTATTCTGGACATGTAGCTAAACAAGTTCAGCATCCTACAAAATGACAAGGAACAGAGCCCAGTCTTCTGATCTTGCAGCATCAAAGATGACTGTGCCACCTGCTGAGCCACTGAAACTATGGTGGATACTTAACTATCAGACAGCTAGTGCTGACACCTAAGGAAGCACCTTCCAAGGCTGCTGCCAGGTATGCACTTCTATCGCAGAAGGATGTCAGATTAATCTATTTGTCAATGGAAAAGGAACTTGCAACTAGGAAGAAATGCAATGTTGCTCAAAAATCAGGCTTAAAAAGAGGTTTTGACCAATGTCTGCCTTCTCTATCACTTATCACTTATCTTCTTCCAGAAGTCTGGCAGGAACCTAGGACAGCATAAGGAATCTTGCCATTCCATGCACTCATCACTCTTAGGATATGTAGGCCTTGAGCTTTTCTACTGTGGGTTGCTTGGCTGAAGTGCTGTCACATGCAACTGTCTTTTCATGCACCTCTTTGGGGCAGTAAAGGCAGAGTCAGTGCAAGTATGGACTACAGATACAACTGCACGAAGTGTCTGAAGTCTTTAGCACTTTAAGACTCTGACCTAGGAATACTACGACAATGATCATTAGGATAAAGATCTGAACTATGTGAGCAGCAGAAAAGAAAACAGAAGCCCTGCCATGCCCCCCCCCCCAAGTCTAGTGTGTTTTGTCATAATATGCAATAGTTGAAGGCAAATTGGAGTTGGGGAAAACTTGGAACTCTAATGAGCTTGAGGTGCAGAAGACCTCCAAAATCATATCACTTCATTACATCAATGCATAGATGCATGTCAACAACAGATGATACTAGTGAGAAATAGGGTTGCCACCTTTTCAAATGGCCAAAGTGGGACATTTTTGGTACAAACATCAGATTTTTACAGGCCGACACATACCCATGGTCAGTACAAAGGTTAGAACTTAACTTTTTTGCCTAAATAAAGGCTTATTCTTGTAGCATTTTAGTTGCTTATTCTGTTTCTTATAACATTTAGGTATTTTAGATAAAGAATAACTGTTTTATGCAACTATTACATAAAATATAGGAAATAATTTTGTCCTAAAATCTCAGGACATTTGCCAGTTTTACAATTGTTTGTCAGGACACAACTGCCCAAAGAGGGACTGTCCCTCGCAAAGTGGGACAGGTGGTAACCCTAGTGAGAAACACTTGTCACAGGAAGATATTCTGTTAAGAAACATGCATCCACAAGGATGTTAATCAAAGGACATTGAAACTCACTGTGTTACTGACTACTGCAAGGGACAGTGGAACTCACTGTGTTACTAACTACCACAAGGGCACTGGAACTTACTGTGTTACTAACTACCGCAAGTGCATTACTGCAAGGGACACCAGAACTCATTGTGTTTCTAACTACTACAACAGCACTACTGCAAAGGACATTGGAACTCATTGTGTTACTACCTACTGCAAGGGCAATGAAACTCATTCTTTTACTACCTATTTTAGGGGCACTGAAACTCACTGTGTTACCATCTGCTGTGTTTACACAAACTCACTGTTACTACCTACTGCAGGGCATTGAAATCACTGTATTATTACCTACTGCAAGGGAATGAAACTGTGTTACTACCTAGTGCAGAAGCTTTACTCAGAATGTCAGTAAGGGTAGACAACAGGAGAGCACAAGAACATTTATACAATGTATAGAGAGGGCAGCATGCTTTATACATCCTGGTGTGCTAGTTAAATATATATATTCACTTTATTGTAAGATCTGTTGTTTCAGTCAAAAAGTGAAGAAAGAGAAAGAAGAAAGTAGCAAAGCTTTTAGCAAGTGCAGTTCATTTTTCATTAGCAATAATAGAAAGACCACTACCTAGCAGCAATAAAACCCGCGGTGGTGGTGGTGCTGCGGTAGCGTTGTCGCCTCACAGTAAGATGCTGTCCGGTTCGATTCTCAGTTAGAGGGTCTTCTGCATGGAGACATGCGTGAATGGGCGTACCTTCGTTGAAGGTTGTGAGTCAGGGCTGGTAACTCGACACGTAAAAATCAACTACCAATCATTAGCAGACCAGAGTTCCGCTGTGGCGACCCCTAACCAGGAAAAGCTGAAAGACACAACAACTACCTAGCAGCAATCCAACACTGGGCTGTCTGAAGGAACGAAGGCCTTTATAAAAAGCCTGTTTTAGGGGGCACTGACCAGAGTATAATAATAAGACAATGACTGGAGCCATCTGGTGAGTTAGGATGAGTTGATATGTATTTTGACATCAAAGGAAAACCACTTCAAAGTGTTGCTGTTACTTAAGAGGGGAGAAAAATGTTAATCTTGCAAGGCAGTGGTATCATAATGTAAGCTATGTAGCACAGTGGTATCATTATGTAAGCTAGGTAGCACAGTGGTATCATTATGTAAGCTAGGTAGCACAGTGGTATCATTATGGTAGTTAGGTATCACAGTGGTATCATTATGTAAGCTAGGTAGCAAAGACACTGGAAAACAGACAAGGACAAAGTAACTGTACACTAGTTGAATGCTGGCAGAGATACTATCAAATTGTCATCAGAGGACAAATTGGTGTGAACTCTGCCAGTGGCTTCAGCATGATTCCTGGCAGTTGGGTATGTGTTCAGGGTTATCCATAAATATACATGTTCAAAACATGTTAGGGAAGAGACAGGATATCTCAGAGTCTTGAATGAAGTACAGCTTGCAAAGTGTGTGCGCGTGCACACACAGACACAGACACACACAGACAGACACACACACACACACACATCAGAAGAGTTTCAGATTTTCACACATACACGCGCACGCGCACACACACACACACACACACACACACACACACACACACACACACACACACACACACACACACACACATAACCTTGCACAAAATTTCAGACAAAAGGTTTTACTCACCACAGTGTTTCCCGAATAAGCTGTGTTTCTGTAACATACGTGCAGTCATCTGGTGTATATAAAGGGTCTGTGTTGTATAAGTGCTGATCCCTGCAGAAAATAAAATATTACTGTAAGCCAAAACCCCAAAACTGTTTCAGAACTGGATTTTACTTTCATTTGTGATGTAAATCAAGCTTAAATCCAGAAAAAGAAATATTTACTTATTCGTTAACCAGGGAGACAGGCTGGCCCAAAGGGTCCTTTCCAGCCATGACCTGAACCAAATGCACATCAATCCAACATATTTAGAATACAAATACAAGTATGTACAATCATACACAGTCCAATAACAAAACAGAGATCAATTACAAATGCTTTTCACACTTTAGTCAAATTACAAGAAAGATAACAGATCAACTAAACTGCTGAAAAACTAAGTAAAAGAGAATAAACTGTTTAAAAAACAAAGTAAAAGATAAAAGGAACACCTATATATAAATTCACCCATAAACAAATAAGGATAAAACTAGCCACTGGAAAAGATAGTAATAAGAATCCATAACTAGCAGAAAAGATCAATCCACTAGTACTCCATAATGCTGCACATTTTCTAATGGGCAATGAGCAGCATACTGAATACAACAGCCATGCAACCACTGAAATGGTTACCTGAAAGGAAACTAATTGTAACAGTGTCTGAACAAAGCTCAAACAGTTCTCCTGTAACAGCAGGTGCCCCTCAAGGCTCAGTGTTGGACCCCTTATTATTTAACCTTGTGTTTGCTTTTTTCCAGCTATAAATCATGGATGAATGAATAAATATGCAGATGAATGTAACCTAGAGTTTGTTCTTACTTCAAACGATGATTGTGTCAATATAAAGAATTATATGACAGAAATATCTGCCTGGGCCAACAACACTGGCATCAATTTCAGTACGAAGAAATGTAACATAACATCAAGTTTTTTTGGCAAAAACATTAAGAACGAACCAGTTCTGTTAAACAGTAAGATCCTAAATGAAGTCGTGATTACAGAGATCTATGAATATTAATGTCATCATATTTAACATTTAATATAATTGTAGCTAATGCCATAAAACAGCAAGGTTTACCAATAAAAATATTTCCTTAACAGAACAGTGGTATTTGATGGAACTGTATATATAATTTATTAGACCACTTACTGAATATGTTTTTAAATTTACAATAAAGAACATCTTATAAAACTTGAGCATGTGCAAAGAAATTTTGAAAAAATAATTAATAATTGAATGCCCATGCTTATGAAGACAGCTGTACTAATTTAAAATTACTTACTATTCATTATAGATACTTGAGAGGGAAGTTCATGTTTGGTGATATGGCTTTCAGAATTCATATATTACAGAATATATTACTGATATCAAAAACCTACAAACATAATTGTATGTTTACAATACAATCTCAAAATTCCTCACAAAAATCCAAGTATATTACACAGATAATTCTTAGACTGTGGAACAAGCTCGCTATGGATAAAAGAATCTGAAACTCTTCTGATCTTCAAAAACAAGTCAGATGAATGGTTTGGCTTGTATGTGTATGACCTTCAGTTAACTGAAACAGCATTTTTGGATGGCCTTAGAACCTAAATGTTGTAATAACTTATGAACTTAGATTCTTCTAATTAGCATATCCAGCCATAACCTGATAACCAGTTATTCCTCCATTTTCTCTGAAGTACTGACATTTTGCAAAGACTTGTCACAAGGGCATATTTTTAGAATTCAAAAACACAAAGCATTTTCTTCAAGTGATTATAAAACCCTGGAAAAAGCAGCTCGGATTCTGTAACAAAGATACACTGCAAGCTACTTGTCCTGATGTTACATGGTATAAACATCAACACATTAGGATGAACCTACATGTCAGACCATGACCCTGGTCACCTGTGAAGGTGATGGTGGCTGCTGCAGGCATTTTTGTCACTGGGAACGCCTTACGTGATCTCCCTCGTTCCCACTCACAGGCACAATGAGGGCTACACTTTGTGGTTGGAAGTGTCAAGCCCACATCCCCAGTTCACTCCTGCATGTTCAGCACTTGCAAGGCTCCACTTGCATGGTAGTGAGGAGACAAATACCCACTACTTCCTTCCCCGACATAAGCAAGAAGACATGACTCCCACCAACTATTGCTGTTAAGCCAGCATTCAGACTTGGGTGATCTGACTTAGAGTTACAGTGTTATCCCTCTATATCATGGATCTGGGCTGGGCTACACTTTTTAGATTTTTTTTTCAGTACGTCACTACCTTCGATACTCCTTAAATTGATGATGGGGTTTACCATTAGACAGTGTCCACATGCTTTTACTTCAACCTAGTTTAGGTTCTATTTTCTGTTTCTCATGTTATTACTGGATAGTGGCTATAAGAATCAGCAAAATAAAAAAAAATCCTTAAGATGTAGTTCATAACGTCTGCTTGTGGTATAAAAGCACCCATGCAAACACTTCTAAGCAAATGTTGAATGTGCATTGGGAAAGAAAGAGGTAATTGGAAAGATAGTATGTTATGTAGTCCAATCTCACCTACATTCTTACCCGTGGGTTCGGAGCCGAATGTCGGCTCCGACTCGGCCAAAACTTTTCTAGCTCGAAGTCTTTCTATTGGCTGGGCTAAGATGGTATCCCATGCTGCACTGCTCTATATTCCCAGATCTCGCTTGCCTCTCGTGTAGCTCGGACGTGGTCTCGCTCTTGGCTGTGGCTAAGTACCCTTTTTTCTTCTTCTTGAGAGAATTTATTGCAAACAAAAAGCTATTTTAATAGCTATTGTTCGTTTGGTATTATTTTGTGGAAAAGTTGTGTGTGAGTGATTGTTTCTGTGGTATCCCACTAGCTGTTCCAACGGGCTAGGCCCGTTTCAGTTAGAGGACCTAGTCTGTCCCCTTGCTTCCCTGTGTTACTAACTTTCCAGTCTAAAACCATTTAAATTAGAGGTTTTAGTCCTACCCCCGCTCTTGTGTGTGTCAGAGTATCGTTCGTTAGAGTTTTTTGTTAGTGGTAGTTTTTTCCCACCCTAAGTGTGGTGTAAGTCTCTGACTGTTTTTCAAGTTGGTTCCGTACCTGTAATTTTTTGTCTTGGTGATTGGTGTTAGTTGGTTACAATGTCTAAAGATTCTAAGGAGCACAAGCCCTCGGGCTTTAAAAAAATGCTCAAAGTGTGGCTATAAAATGTCCATTACCGACGGACATTCTGTCTGTGTACATTGTCTGGGAGCAATCCATCTCCAGGAGTCAATGCAGCTTCTGTCATGCATTTAGTCCTAGGGTCCTTCAGGAAAGAAAGAATAAGTTGATTTTGAAGGGACTTCTGAAACCCTCCTTCGAAGAGGGTCTGGAAACTACTTCCAGCTCTAAAGCTAAAACCACAAAATCAAAAAAAGAGGTCTCCGGCTCCTTCAGTCTCCTCGGAGCCACCGGGGAAAATAGCTAAATCAGCTTCGACATCCTCGGCTCCACCGTTCTCGAGGCCGCAGGAAGTGTCTGTGGTGATGGAACCGGCATTGGCTCCAATCATTTTGGAACCTATACGGAGCCGATCGCCTAGTATTAGGCAAGTATCACCTGCGCGGAGGTCTCGATCTCCCTCCCTGTCCTCCAAATCCTCCAGGATATTATCGGATGTGGATGTCGATTGAGTGGTGCAGAGACTCCTTCAGTTGCCGGTCTTGGCAAAATTGTTCTCGGCTCCATCCCAGTTGGCTCCGGAGCTCATCCTGCAACCTACTTTGATACTTTCTCCTCCGAGCGCATCCCAGCCTTTGGAGCCGTGGTGCTCGGCTCCGTGTTATGTCTCCAGGTTGGTTCCGATGGCCCCTCCTGGCTTACCGGTGCTGACGTCAGCTCCGACCCAGTCGGCGCCATCCACGGGATTCAGGACTTGGGATTCTTCAGTCAGACCCGAGGGAGAGGCTTCGGGACATGTCTCGGTTCCTAGTCTCCCTCTCGGTGCTTCGGTGCGAGGAAGTCCGACTCTTGTCGTGGCTTCGGAGGCTGGTCGCTCCTCGGACTCAGGGGGGCCAGCCTTTGAGGTCATGCGAAGTGGGCTGGCCAGATCATCAGCGACATCATGCGGGTCAGTCATTCTGTCCCCTACTACTCCGGTGTGGGTCTCTGATCTCCACCTATCTTTAGACAGTGGAGCCCCAAGGCCACAGGGTACCCCCTTGAGTGGTCCCCAAGTTTCTGAGGGCCCCTCAGAGTGCTTGCCTGAGGAGCCCCCTAGAAAGAAAACATGCAAGAGGAAGCACATAGATTCCCAGGATGAGTCTCTCACATCAGATACTGACTTCGAGGAATCGGAGGGGTCCCCCAAGTCATCCTCCGAGGATGTTTCTTTCTCTGACATCCTAGAGATCTTGAAACAAAGAGGTGACTGGATGTCAAAAGCCCCCTCCAAGGAGGAGTCAGTCTTCCTGAAGGCCTTCGGTGCTCAGCCCTCTGCCTCCTGGGTGTCTCCACCCTTCGACGAGCTCCTGGATTTGATTTGTCGAAGGGTGTGGGAGAACCCTGACTCTATGGAACCAGTCCCCAGGAGACCCAATAAATTTCTGTCTGCTCCCCCGGGTAAGGAGTTTCTGTCCAAGGGAGTCCCTTCTGGATGCCATGGTGGTGGCAGCGGCCACTCAGAAGGAATTAGCCGAGACTTCTTCCACCGTCCATCCTCCTAACAAGGAGTCTAGGAATATGGACCGGTACGGGAAGCGTACCCTCTCTTCAGCGACCTTTACCTTATGGTCACTGAACTATTTATTTCAGTTTACACTGCTCCAGAGAGATCTCAAGGAGCTTGGAGATACTCTCACGGGTAATGTTTCTGAGGCGGTGACCCAGAAGGTTAACGCCCAGATGTCTACCCTCAATTCCATTGTTAACTCCTCCATGAGGTTGATTTCATATGCAGCCGAGGGAGCGAGTAGGGCAGCAAGTTCAGGAGTCACCCTTAGGAGACAGGCCTGGATGCGCCTTTGTCATTTTGCGAAGGCCTTCAAGTCTTCATTCACTGACGCCCCTTTTGATGGTTCCTCTTTGTTCGGAACCAAGGTGAAAGACACCTTCACCAGGTGCGAGCAGGAGGGAAAAACTCTGTCTGCTGTAGGAGTCCATTTTTCCCTTCCTTCTAGGCCTTATCCTAAGGCCCAGAGGGGTGGAAAAATGTGGTTCAAGAAATCACAGAGGTTTCTTCCCGGTGCACAAGGTGAGCCCCCCTCCAGAGGCAGAGGAGGGGGGGGTTATTTAGGGAGATGCCACCCTAGAGGCAGAGTAGGCCCCTGCAACTCAGGAGACCGTGATTCCTTTCTCGGTTCTCCCTACTGTCGCTCCAGATGGGAGGCCCGACTGTGCGTTTCTGGAGCCAGTCGGGGGTCGAATCTCGACATCACCCAGGACCAGTGGGTTTTACGAATAATTTCCGGAGGTTATGTCATTCCCTTTTCGTCAGACCCCCCCCTCCAGTCAGAAAAATCCCGTATGTTCCACCCAGTTAAAGGGATTCCGCAGCTTCAGAAGTTTCAAAGCTGCAAGAAAAAGGAGTCATCCAACATGTCCCCTCAGACCAGATCGGATTAGGGAATTACTCAAGATTCTTTTTGGTGCCGAAAAGAACAGGGGACCTGAGACCCATATTAGATCTCAGCCGATTGAACAACCATGTACAAAAGTCCAAGTTCCGAATGGTCACTTTGCAGTCTATTCTCCCATTGTTGGGAAAGGAAGTATGGATGTGCTCCATCGACCTCAAGGATGCTTACTACCACATCAAAATGGACAGGGCATCCAGGAGTCACCTATGCTTCCGGCTGGGAGCCAGTCATTTTGTTTCGAGCCCTGCCCTTTGGTCTCACCACAGCCCCCAGGGTGTTCACCAAATGCATGGCAGTGGTGACTGCCCACTTGAGACGTCAAGGATTCCAAGTGTTTCCTTATCTGGACAACTGGCTCCTCACTGCCACCACCAGGCATCTACTAATTCAGACCAGGGATGCCACTATAAATCTGTGTCAACAGTTGGGCATAACATTGAACTGGGAAAAATCTGCCTTGTTGCCCTCACAGCGTGTCACTTTTATAGGTGCAGAACTAGACACCATCCTCATGCGGGCGTTTCTACCACAAGAAAGAATCAGAGCCCTACAACAACAAGTTCACGCCCTGCTCCCTCTGAGAAGAGTGAAGGCAAGGTGGGTTCTCCAACTGTTGGGGACTATGGCCGCGACGATTATGTTAGTTCCTCTAGCAAGGTTACATATGAGACCCCTTCAGTGGCTTCTCTTTGCCCAGTGGTCTCTTCAAAGTCTTCCTCTTTCTCACCCTATTCTACTTACAGACAGGTGCAAACAGGATCTCAGTTGGTGGCTTCGCACCGACAATCTGGACACAGGAAAGCCCTTCGTTCCGGTGCCCCCGATTGCCAAGGTGACCACGGATGCCTCCCAGATGGGGTGGGGGGGGCATTATCTAGGCAGGACAGTCCAAGGCACGTGGCAAGAGCACGAGATGCATCTGCATATCAATGTCCTGGAGATGAGAGCTGTGCTACTTGCGTTGCAGGCACTTCAGAGCTTTCTTCCTCTCGGGACTATTGCAATCCACTCGGACAATATGTCAATGGTGTGGTATCTAAACAAGCAGGGAGGAACCATGTCATATCCCCTGTGTAGACAGGCCATGCGAGTGTGGCAGTGGGCAGTGTCTTCCCAACGTTTTCTGGTGGCAACGCACATTCCGAGAGGTCCAACGTGATCGCAGACAGGCTAAGCAGAGCTATTCTGATGCCTTACGAGTGGTCCCTGAACTGTCAAGTGCGGAACAGATCTTCCGCAGGTGGGGTCAGCCTTGTTGCAACCTTTTTGCCAGCCCCCTCCATGCCAAATGCAGCAGTTACTTCACGTTGATCCCCCCTAAGGGGGAGTCACCCAGGGACGCTCTAGTCCACGATTGGCCCTCCGGTCTACTATATGCCTTCCCTCTGGTCCCCTTGCTGTCAAAGGTTATTCAGAAAGCGCAATCCTCGGAAAGCAGAATGATTCTGATTGCCCCACACTGGCCTCATCAGATTTGGTTCCCCTTTCTCCATCCCTACCTCGTGGACGCTCCTTGGATTCTGGACCCACAACCAGACTTACTGACACACATGTCAGGGCAGCTCCATCCCTCTCTGCGGACCCTCCGGTTGACAGCCTGGCTACTCCACTTCCGTCATTAGTTAGGCTTCATCATTTCTCGCCGGAGGTAGTTCATATTTTATCTTCCTCTCATAAGTCCTCGACCAGGAAGATTTATTCTAGCAAATGGAACAGATTTTCAATTTGGGCTCATACCCAAAGGATTGACGCTTACAAGGCTCCAGTTTCATCAGTTTTGGAGTTCTTGTCTATGCTTTTTCACCTGGGCTCAGCAGCCACCACCATTAAAGTCCAATTGGCGGCAATTTCTACCTTTCATGTCGCAAATGAGCCTAGTCTTATGGCTCATAGACTCTGTAAGGTTTTCCTGAAGGGCAATCTGTTACTTCGTCCTCCGGTATCGGAACCTGTCATGCCTTGGGATTTAAACTTTGTTCTACAGGCTCTTACTTCATCCCCCTTTGAACGTGCAGCTACTTGTGATTTAAAATTCTTGAATTGGAAGACTGTCTTTTTAGTAGCCATCATGTCAGCCAGACGTGTTTCAGAGAGTCTAGCTCTATCAATCAAACCCCCATACTTGATTTTTCATAAGGACAGGGTTTCTCTTAGACCAAACCCCTCCTTTCTTCCCAAAGTGGCATCAATCAGTAACCTTAATCAATCCATTGAATTGCTAGTGTTTTTTCCCCAGTTCTCAAACAAGGCAGAATTCAAATTCCATCAATTGGATGTACACAGACAACTACGTTTTTATCTGCACAGAACAAAAAAACTCAGAAAATCTGATCAATTGTTTGTTTCCTTTTCGGAAAATAGAATGGGGTCTCCTGTTTCCAAAGTCACTCTGTCCAGCTGGATCTCCAGCTGTATTGCCTTTGTTTATTCCTCAGGGGGTAAAGATTTACCGTTTCCGGTGAAGGCTCACTCTACTCGGTCTGTATCTATATCTACAGCCTATCAAGCCAGATTGTCTATGGATGATATTTGTGCTGCGGCTACTTGGGCATCTCCTCACACCTTTGTTACTCATTACAAGTTGGATGTGGTATCTAGGGACAGGGCTTCCTTTGGTTCCACAGTGTTCAGGAGTATTTTCCACTGAGCCTCCCAGGATTTAGGTGCTAGGGACGCTGTCCCACGGGTAAGAATGTAGGCAAGATTGGACTACATAACATCAAGAAGTTATGTACTCACCATAACGTTTGATGTATGTAGTCCATCTCGGCAAACATTCTTACTTACCCCCCCTTCCTGGAGGATCTGGAGGTTAGGTCTGGTTTCAGAGCTCCCTTCATTCTTGGTTTGTTCTTCCTTTCCTTGGGTGTTGTTATGCATGGAGAATGAGTGCTGGTGTTCGCATCAAACTAGATCTGGGAATATAGAGCAGTGCAGCATGGAATACCATCTTAGTCCAGCCAATAGAAAGATTTCGAGCTAGAAAAGTTTTGGCCGAGCCGGAGCCGACATTCAGCTCCGAACCCACAGGTAAGAATGTGAGGCGAGATGGACTACATACATCGAACGTTATGGTCAGTACATAACTTCTTGTTTTGGACTGTTCACTTACAGAGAACTCTGCAACGTTTTTCCAGTGTTTCAACTGCATTCAGAGCCATCCAAGCTAAGATAAGAATGTTTTCTTCATTAACTACACTTATACTTGCTTTACAGAATGATCACTACCGTTTTTGAGCATTTTAAAGCATTTATTTAATTATGTGGCAAAAATAGTCATCTCTGCTTGTTGGCTTTTCTAGTCTGTGTGCCTCCAAATCTCCTTGCAGAAGGGGGGATTAGCCAGGGACTTAGTTGTTTGGTAGTTGTTATTTGTTTAATCTGCAGTTTATAGTTGATTTTCCTGTGCTTTTACATTGACTGAGATGACATGATTGACAAACCACAATGCTTTTCCAGAGATGACCTGCACCTGTCTCCCTTATGATTCAGGTTCTTGTCAAAGGCTCTTGCCTCCCCCATAATGCCTTTTTTTAGGCAATTACATGAGGTCAAAACTATCAACATGAAAATTTCATCAAAATGTAAATTAAAAGTTATGCTGCTAAATACTAGGAGTCGAAACATGAAACTGCCCTCATTGCAAACATTCTTAACCCTGGAAGAAGCTGACATTTGTGCAGTCACATAAACCTGGTTCAAAGCTGCGGAGAGCACCCAAGCCATACCAATTTACTCATCCTATCATTCATTCAGACCCCAAGCCATGGGCAGCAAAACAAAATGAGGCGGAGTTGCAATTTACATAAAAGACAAACACACCTCTAGGCTGGTCAAACAGTATGATGCACAGGAAATACTCCAGGGGCAGTTAACAACTTATAAGACCCCTGTTCAAATCATAGCTAGCTACAGGCCTCCAACTCTGACTCAAGATGCCAATTCCACCTATCTGGACCTGTTCGAATCTATCAAGATTCAACCCTTTACCCTGATCCTGGGCAACTTTAACTATCCAACAACAGATTGGAAGAAATACTCATGCCAAAACAGAAATGCCCAGAGATGCCTTGATTTCATCAGTGCAAATTCCTCGGACCAGATGGCTGACACCCCCAACAAGAGGTGAAAATATATTGGACTAGGTATTAACCAACATGAGTAACCACTGCAGCATCCCTACAGTGTCATCATCCCTGGTAAGATCCGAGCACAAAGCAGTCACTTTCAAAGTCACCATCTCCCCTGACCCCCCCCCCCCCCCAGCTAGGGTCAAACAAAAAAACTACTCCAAAGCTGATTGCAACCTCCTGAGGGAGGATATAAACAGCTTCACAGCCCCCCCACCACCACAGAAACTGGCACATATGTCCAAACTTACACCAAAGTACTATATGGGCATTTATATAGCTGCATGGAATCAGGACTACCACACAGGATGAAATCCTCCTCCTCAAGGAAGAGTAAACCTGTCTGGTGGACATCTACAATAAATAAACTCTGTAATAAAAGGAAAAAATTGCTGTCCAGGACCAAGAAGGAGCAGGTGTCTAATTGGAAGCAATCTCTCCTTAGCCTGAACAAGCAAATAAGAGCATTAGTGAAATCCTGCAAAGCAAATTTAGAGTCCAAACTTGCCACATCTACTAAAGACAATCATGAAATGTTCTTCACATATGTCTCAAGGGAAGCACCCAGATCTGCTTAGAACTGGTGGTCAAGGACACCACATACACAAACCCTGTAGATACAGCCAACCTACTGGCAGACAGGTTCAGTGAAACTTCACTCCTGTGTTCCCCTCTCATCAGTAAAACAGGACATCCCCTCTCAAAGACAAAAAAATACAGCCTCCATGGGACCCGATAGCATCCCAAGCTGCATCCTACATGAACTCAGGTAGGAACTTGCAGCACCATTAGGCACCCTATTCAACCAAAGCCTGAGTACTGGCTTCATCCCAGCCGAATGGAGGACAGCTATTGTCATCCCTTTGCACAAAGGTGGAGCGTTCACTGATCCAGGAAATTATAGACCCATCAGCCTAACTAGCCTGATCTGCAAGGCCATGGAGCGGATTATCATGGACCTCATTAATAAAGACATTACTTGATCCCACGCAGTTTGGTTTTGTCACGGAGTGGTCATGCCTGTTAAATTTGGTCGACTTCTTTGAGACAGTCACCAAGGCCAAAGACAAGGAGAGGATGTTGCACACAGCCTACCTTGACCTGGCCAAGACCTTTGATACTATTCCCCACTCAGGTATATAAGATAAATGGATCTATATCACATTGTCGAACTCTTAAAAGTTCAAACGTCATATGGTCGACACCATATGATCAAACTTTTAAAAGTTCGAACTTTTCAACAGAGATCTCCATACAGTGCGGAATGGGAAGATTTCCCTTTTCTGCACTGTAGTAAGATCTCTGAGTTGGTACATTTAAAGAGCGGGGAGTGTGGGGGGGTGCAGGGGTGCTTGTCCCCCTGCTTAAACCATTCAGGTAGGTTTTTTCTTTGGCTTTTTTTATTACATTTTCAAACTTTTAAAAGTTCGATCATACATATGACGTTCAAACGTTTAAAAGTTCAATTATGTAATATAGATGCTAGATAAACTCTCTCAACTAGGCATCAATCCATAAGTTACCAGATGGGTAGCAAACTGGCTCACTGATAGAACCAACCTAGTCAAAATAGGGGAAGCCACCTCAAGCAGTAGACCCATAACAAGCGGTGTACCCCAAGGATTGGTCTTGGGGCCTCTGCTGTTTGGGATATAATTCTCAGAGGTGCAGGCCAAATCTAGTGGGCTATGGCTGACCAAGTTTGCAGATGACTACAAGCTGGGTGTTGCCATCAATTCCCCTTGTGATATGGACATCCTCCAAGAGGTTCTCACACAAACAAATGACTGGTGCCAGAAACATGGTCTCAAACTGAATGCCAAATAATGCATCATCATCCCTTTTGGGGAAAATGACAGCCCCACAAATTATCATATTGATAATAAGGCACTAAGCACTCAATTAGTCGTGAGGGACTTGGGAACCTAGGTGGATAGCAAACTGACTTTTGACTACCATATTGCCTCTGTTGTATGGAACGCTTTCTGCATGGCCACTTCATTAGTAAGGGTATCTCATCCAGGAACAAGGTGGTCAAAACATCCCCATATTCTTCCCTTATAAGACCGATTATTGAATACAATACCCCTTTCGGCATGTACTTCACAAAGCACATGCAGCAGGTGGAGAGACCACAGAGATTCCTCACCCAGAGAATCCAGGGCCTCAAACATCTACCCTACACAGATAGGCTAAAAGCCCTGTCCCTCTACTCAGTCTCCTACAGACTCCTCAGAGGTGACCTCTGTCTGGCATACAAAGCAATCTCAGACCCCACCCTGATGGGACTGCTGCATATCTGCAAGTCAAGCTCCACTCGAGTAACCCACACATGAGACCTCAACCTGGTCTGTTACATCAATAGGACTTGTTGGCAGGACTGATTTTTGTCCCAGAGACTCCCCCTTTTGTGGAATAGACTCCCTTTCCACGTAAAGCAAAGTACCTCATTAAACCTTTTTAAGCGCAACCCAGATAACTGGATGGGGAACAGAAAATACATCCCTGGGATTCCATCTATGTCCCTGCTGGACAGTGGCACAGGGTGCTGACATGTTGGAACATGAGCTAAATTCTTGGCTAGGCTTGTAAGGGCCTCAGGGCCAATAGCCTAGTAACTTCCTATGATCCTATGAACAGATTCCAGGGTCAGATGTCTTATGGCAGAAGATGTTTACCTGGGCTCTCTGAGTTGGTAAGCTCTGGGTGAAGCTCAAAGTGTGGTTATTTACTGGCTATAGGACATAGGAGTCAGTTTTCAAGCTTTTTTTTTCCTCTGTGTGAAGCTTTCCACTGGGCTGTGTACAGTCAAATTTACCTACAAAATTAGATTAGATCTGAAACCTGTTAAAGAGTGTGGCATTGTGCAGAAACAAACTTAGAGCATATAGCTTGTGCACTGAATAGCAATACTACATCCTAGCATTATATAACATCCTGCCCTTATCCCCAGAAACTACCCTAGGAGACCCCTGTTAAAACCCAATCCTTAATCCTAAACAGCCAGCCCTATTACAGGACCAGCCAACATAGATACGCAATTTCCAAATGTGTCTGTGGCCAGCCTGGTAGATTTGAGCATCCTAAGGCAATGTTCTCAGACAATCATTAAAGAAAATAACACTATATGCAAGGGATGTAAATAAATAACTTCCTTGGAGGCAGAAATCTCGCATACAAAGTTATCAGAGGATCCACACTACATCCCTCATACATACCATTCATGACATACACAGGTTGTCTTATGCTGAGGAGCTTAAAAGAAACCTTCCCAAAACTCAAAGATCTGCCAAGTCACCAAATGGAAGCACTGTTCCTCAGGTATCACTAAAGCCCATGGCAAAAGCAACACCAAACATCTCACATAAGCCTACACCTGATGGTCTCCCAAGTGCAAAGCTCACAAGGGGACACACAGATGCCCCATTCACCAGACTGGACAAGGAGAAGATGGTGGTTACTTAACCTGTCTGGAGCCAGTATCTGCAAATATCAAGCATCAGTCAAGTTACTGCACCCCAGTTACCAATATGATTCTATCACAGTCCATGTGGGTGTAATGACCTGAGACAAATCTTACTGAACTATATGAAAAGAGACATAATGGATCTCTCAGAATATGTGCCACAGATAGGCATGAGAGTTGCACTGAGCAGAATTCAACCTTCAGCAAGGATGATGCCACAGTATGAACATAAAATGACTGATTTTAATAACTGGCTAAAACTCTGGGGTCATTCCAGGGAGGATCCAGTACCTGTCAGCATGGAAGAACATTGTCATAAGACCATGTTTCTTTGCCAAGGATGGTTTGCACCTGTTCTCCCTAGGCTTTCAGATACTGTTGAAAACTAAACTAAGACTTTATCTATGCCAAAAAGACAAAACTACCAACATAGTGAAAAAGTCCACAAACAACCTTAAAGTGTTACTGCTCAATGTTTGGAGCCTAAACAAAAAACTCTACACCCTTCAAGCCCTCCTCATTCTGGAGAATGTAAACATCTGCACCATAATCATGGCTTTGTATAAAGTCTTGGAAAGTACTCTGGAAGTGCAAGGCTACCATGCCTTCCATACATTTAGACCAACAACAGCAGACAGACTAGGGCCAAAGGTGGAAGTATTTTGATCAATGTTAGCAACAAACATATCTCCAGGTTGGTTAAACAAGATGATACCATAGAGCTCATCCACGTGCAAGTCACCATAGGTAAGGTCCCTCACCATATCATGGCTTGCTACAGGTCACCATCTATGCCCCTAGAGTCTTGCGACTCTTACCTAAACCTACTATAGGTGCTCACCATCCAACCAAACTCCCTATTCATGGGTGACAAACTACCCCTCTATAGACTGGGAAACATACATTACTTCATAGTCGCAGGCACAAGAATTCATGAACTTTATTAACACAAACACCCAGAAAAGATAGTGCACACTCCGACCGGAGAATGGTACTCACTAAAGGCTCTGTCTCTTTATTCAGTCTCCTAGAGGCTGCTGAGAGGGGAATCTTTGCCTGGATTACAGGGCTTCCTTAGCTTCCTCAGACCCAGCACTGATAGATCTGTTGCACAGGAACAAAACAAACAGCACCAGAAACACTAGATCCAGGGATCTGAACTTTGCTTGTGACATAAACAGAATGTGCTGGAGAGACAGATACATGTCCCAAAGAATTCCTGCACTATGGAATAGGCTCCCCATCTATGTAAAAGTATCAGAGTTCTTTCCTGACCCTATCCAAACAAAACCTTGACAATTGAATGGAAAATCATATATTTCCACCCAGTCTGGCCCCCATGACCCTAATGGACAGACGCCATCAATAAGAAAAGTATTATCCTAACTAACACCTTCCTACAAACCCTTAGCTACCTGCCTACTAACATGCCCCCCACCCCCATGATAATTGGGATCCAAGTGGTTTGGAGTGCGTGGCTAGTCTTGTACAGGCTGTAATGACTATTAGTCTAGTAGCAACTTATGAAGCTGTGACTAATGAGTTGGCGGTTTTTAAAAATTTCGTACAGAGTACTCTCTCTGAAATGTTGGAGGAGGAAATGGTTGTAACTAAGGAAATTATTATTTTTTAGCTAGGATGCATGATCGTATAATAGTTGTAAGGCCTTACTAAGTTTAAAGCTATTGGCTACGCAAAAAACAATTGTTAGAAAATATAACTCAAATTCTAAGCCAACTGTTACTGAAGTACTGAATACTGTAAAGCAGATAAAAGAAATGAAGGCGATATGACCTTTAAAAAGAGAAGGAAAGATTCCACAGAAATGGATGGTTAATTGTGGGAGTAATACACTCAGTATGATGTTCAGGAGGAGAGTAAGGTTTAAGGGAAGACAATATATGATAAATTTATGCAATGCTGGAGTGAAAGACAATTGTTTAAAAGAAAACATACATGTACACTGAGAAATAATGAGACTGCCACTATGGTTTGTTTTACTTTCTACTGATGTGTGTTTATATGTCATTATACAAATTGTAATTTAATACAAATGCTAAAAAAAGACTTGTTTCATAAAAACACAAAACCAATAAAAAAGCAATAGTGACTACTTTAAAATAATGCGGTGAAGGGTTGTACTACACAGACAAACAGACAGACAGACAGACACACACACACACACACACACACACACACACACATACATGTGTGTGTGTGTAAATATGGTAGCAGATGCATTAGTTGGCTTCTTTTTGGTCAGCTTTGAACTCAGCAATCACAGTTCATGTGCCTAGTTGTCAACCATGCACTAGTGGGAGAACAGGATTTGACCCAGTTAAAGCCCATTCTGGTGATTCAACGATGTGTGAATTATCAGAATAAATTGATTAAATATAAGTCGAACTACGTGCAAATCAACATGCGCCAAGTGACTTATCTTATACACATACAAAAGGGCCTTTAAGAAAAGGCCCACAAAGTTATACTCTGGTAAGTCTGACTCTAATTTATGTTTAAGCATGTTATTACTCGATCGGGGTGAAAAGACTACAATATAGGACTGAGCCTCATTCCTCCTTTCCTTGCACGCAATTTGACCATTTGATCTGTGGTTGTGGGAGCCAAGCATTCCTTGGGCAGGCAAGAACACTACAGCCCATTCTATTCTTTCCTGCTTGTGAATCCTCAATGGTGAAAGTCGGGTGGTATGGAGTGAGCCAGGCTTGCTAGTCTTCCAGGAAGGCCTTCACTCTCCCTAGCACAGCATCCTCTCTCCTGTGATCACGCTTCCTAGCTCCATGACAGCTGCCATTTAAGTAATCTCCTAGGCTCACAGTGGGATTGCACATGACAGTGCAGGCTGAACAGACCTGAGCTCCATGGGATAAACACCTAGTGCTCCCTTTAGATGTCACTGATATGGTGTACCAGAACCAACCCCCCCACTGATCCTTCAGGCTGTGATCACTCACTCACATCCTTCGCTGCCAGCTCCTACAGGAGTCTGAGCTGCTACTCGAACTTAGGTTGTGGTGAAGGCTTTATCCCACTATGCCACAGAATGGCTAGACTACAATATTAATGTTATTATCACAGTGAAGTTATAGTTCCTAAAAATCATGAAACAAATAACATACACATATCTAAAGCAGAGCTTTTAAGAAACCTTTAGGAAAACATCTACAGGTACAATGGAAATGTTAGCGTGGTGTGACTTAACACCTTTTCATTCGTTACCAAAAATATGGTAAATGTGCCATTACCACCTAACCACATAAGCAGAGATTACCCTCAATACGTTGTTTTTAGCAAAACAAATTTAATTTGCAGATCTTCTGTGTCATTTGTACTTTGTCAGTCCACCTTAAACTACTGACTTTTGTGCAGTAGTTGTACCAGCCATGTTTATACATGCTATTCTGTCTCTGAAGTGACCCGAACATCTCTGTGTACCTCTGGAGCACATGTACTAGATGTAAATGCTACGTATATAGTAATTAACCTTCTGAAACCAATAGAATCTCATACACTGTATGCAGTTTATGTAACTTACTGACTTTTTATTTCAATTATTGGCAGTTTATGTGTTAAGGTATTACTTCTTCAGTTGTTGTTATGTGACACCTATGAAGACATCTCATCTTTATGTTGTATCAAACAAGCATTTACTTTCTATATACAATATTGTTTCAGTTCTTTCTGCTCTGAACTATGGTGGATGCTATCTCATAATGTCTCAGACATGTTCTTGAGGTGTACTGGCTTCATGTACGTTAATGTTTCTGCTGCAGCTGTACTCCTTGTGACTGCACCGAAAACAGGTACCTGAACCCCCCACCCCCACGGACATTCCAAGCCAATAAATGTAAGAGAACAGAGAAATAAAATAGAAGTGCTTCACAATAATCATTACTCCATCTCTCCATGACCACATAGCCCCTATGCTAGTGGTTCATTTGTTTTCAGCTACACCCAGGAGAGGGATGCCAGAGTCAGACATCATGACCATCATCAATGTAGAGGTTTCATTTGTTTAGTGTCCCCACAGCTCTCCCTCATTTGGATGTAAACAGCCAGATAAGTGTGACATTTCATCAGACCTACTATTCTTACAGGCAGTGGTGTGCATTCTTTGACAACGCAGTGGATTCATTCCACCAAGATATCTATATACAGGGACTGCAATTCTGCCTGCCTTGCTGACGTCACTCCTGCAGCAGAACTCAGTCAAAATCTTCCCCTAGGACAGACAAGCTGACATCAACTGACCACTTCCATCTTTAAGCAGGTGAGCTCATTTAGCATCTAGGTCACTAGTCAAACCTGGGCCATCTTGGCTACAGTCATGGTCAAAAAGTACAGTTTTGTACCTACCATAAATGTAGATGTTCGAGTGTTCACCCTGCTGCAGTCATCACACTTGGGTTATCCTGTCGTCAGGCGGTCCCGCAGTCGGCCGGATTTCCAAAGTCTTGGTCCGGCGTCGGTTGCTGTCGCCTCTTCCCTGACGTCAGTGCACCAGGGGTATATATAATGCAACTGACACCATTTTCTTCAGTTTTTCTTGCCCCAGATGTCAAGTTCCCCCAGAAAGGTGGTCAGAAACTAGTACCAAAAGGAATAACCACAGCACAAACACAAAATCTCTTCAGCTATAAGCAAATACATCAGTAAGGCATAGAAGAGATTTAGCCAGTAGATCAGAGGGGATGGGGGGGGGGTAACCTGGACTGCAGCAGGGTGAACACTCGAACATCTACATTTATGGTAGGTACAAAACTGTACTATGTTCATCGTGTTACCCTGCTGCAGTCATCACACTTGGGTTGAATCCCAAAGCTAAGGTAGGGGGGAGGTATCACAGAGGGTTAGTGGAGGCTATAAGGCCCTGCAGAACTGCAGTGGTGAAGCCCACCCTGGACTTTGAGTAAAGAGGTAAGTGATAATGTTTGGTAAAGGTGTGTACTGAACTCCAAGTTGCAGCTTCTAAAATTTCCTTGGTTGGAACCCCCCCTGAGAAAGGCTGTAGAGGTAGCTGTTGCCCTGGTAGAGTGGGATCTAATGGTAGCAGGAACTGGTTTCCCATGATGGGTATAGCAGAAACGTATGCAATGACCTATCCATTTAGAAATGGTTTGCTTTGATATAGCCTTCCCTTGAGAAGCTGTAGCATAGGATACAAAGAGCTGGTCAGATTTTCTGAAAGCCTTAGTTTTGTCCAAACAGTAACGAAGCTGCCTGTGAATGTCCAAGGAATGCAGGAGTCTCTCACCTTTGTTCTGTGGATTGGGGAAGAAGGTGGGTAAGTGGATGGTTTGATTTAAAGCTACATTGGAAACCACCTTAGGCATAAAGGAAGGATTAGTTCGTAGAGAAACTCTGTCTTGATGAAAAATGAGGAAAGGTTCCACTGCCATTAGTGCCTGTAGCTCTGAGACTCTTCTAGCTGAAGTTATTGCTAGAAGCAGGGCAGTCTTCCATGATAGGAACTGTAGATCTGCAGAGAAAGCTGGTTCAAAGGGAGGTAGCGTTAGTTTTTCCAGAACAAAATTGAGGTCCCATATTGGTGTAGGAGCTCTCCTGGGTGGTCTAATGTTTTTTGCCCCTCTGAGGAACTGCCTTAGAAGAGGATGTGAAAATAAAGGTGGATCCGTGTTGTAGTGAGCTGAAATAGCCGAAGCATGGATTTTAATTGAGGAAAAGGAAAGTCCTTTGTGCAATATCTCAGCTAAATACTGTAGAATGTGAGGCATGTGAGGCTGAATTGTGTCTTGGCCTTTAGCTTGGTTCCAGGCACAAAACCTTTTCCATTTGTCTGAATAAGCCTTCCTGGTGCTTGGCCTCCTGGCTTCCAGAATAACATCCAGAACTGCTTGTGAAAGAGGAGCTGGTTGGATGTTTAGATGATTTGCCATGCAGCCAGATTTAAAGTTTTGAGCTGGCTGTGAAGAATCGGATTGTTTTGTTGTGTGAGCAAATGGGGGATTTGAGGCAATATCCATGGTGGGCTGTGGGCCATATTTTTCAATTGTGGATACCAGTGCGCCAGTCTGGGGCTATGAGAATCAGTTGTGGTCTCTCCTTTTTGACTTTCAAAAGAACCTTTGTGAGGAGAGTCAATGGAGGGAAGGCATATACTGTCAGGTTTTTCCAACTGAAAGAGAGAGAGTCCACTTTCCAAGCTTGATGGTGAAATGTCCTTGTAAAAAATTTTGTCAGTTGGTAGTTTTGAGGACTGGCAAACAGGTCTGTGTCTGGAAGGCCCCGTTGCTGAGTTATCATTGCAAATATTTGTGGATCTAGTTTCCACTCGTGGGGATCCTTGATGTTTCTGCTGAGGTCGTCTGCCAATGTGTTCTTCTGTCCTGGCAGGAATTGAGCTTGTAACTGGACTTGGTAGGCCAGAGCTGTGTTCCATAAGGTCATTGCTTGCCTGCATAGAGGGTAAGAATGTGTACCCCCTTGTTTGTTTATGTACCACATTACTGTGGTGTTGTCCGTCTTTATTGCAAGTTGTCCTGGATGTAATAGATCCTTGAAGGCTGTCAGAGCTTTCTGTACAGCTACCATCTCTTTTTGATTTATGTGCAGATTTCTTTGATCTGCAGTCCATAGGCCTTGAATGCATTGTCCTGCCATGTGTGCCCCCCAGGCGTAGTCTGAAGCATCTGTTGTGATTGTTTGCCAGGCTGGGGGCAAGGTGAAAGGCTGACCCTTGTTGAGGTGACATGCCTGTGACCACCATAGAAATTCCTGTTGTAGGCAGGGAATGAGAGATATCATTGTGTCCAAGCTGTGGCTGTGTTGAGACCATACGCTTTTTAGGTACCACTGTAATTTCCTCATATGCAGCTTTGCAAATTGTATTATTAGTATGCAAGATGCCATGAAGCCCAAAGCCTGCAGAATTTTTCTTGCAGTTAATTGGGTCTTTGTTGCCATTGTCTTGAAATATTGAGTCAGTTGTAGTTGCTTGTCTGGCGTAAGATAAGCCTTCTGGGCCATTGTATTCAAGCTGGCACCCAGAAATGTCATTTTTTGTGAGGGTAGTAGTTTTGACTTCTTTTCATTTACTGTGTACCCCAAGCAGTTTAGTAGATGCTTTATAAAGGCCAGATGATGTAAGAGAATGTCTTTGCTTTCTGCTTGGATGAGGCAGTCGTCCAGGTATGGATATATTTGAATTCCTCTTTGTCTGCAGTATGCAATTACTGGTGCCAGGCATTTTGTGAAAACTCTGGGCGCAGTTGATAAGCCAAAGGGCAGTGCAGAGAATTGGTAATGGGTTGAACCTGCAATGAAACAGAGGTATCTTCTGCAACTTTGTCTGATAGGGACATGCAGGTATGCCTCCTTGAGGTCCAACGTAACTAGCCATGCTTCCTTGCCCAACATGGGAAGTAGCTGCTGTAGTGTTAGCATCTTGAATTTGGGTACTTGTAAGTAAGTGTTTAGAATTGAAGGGTCCAGAATTGGTCTCCAGGCATTGTCCTTTCTGGGCACTAGAAAGAGTCTTGAATAAAATCCTTGGCCTTGCTCTCGAGTAGGTACCAGTTGAATGGCTCTCATGTCCATGAGAGCTGTAATTTGCTTTTGTGCCTCTGCCCATTGATTTTGTGGCAGGTTTGGCATTCCTCTTTTCATTGGCAAGGTGTGAAAGTGGAATCTGTATCCTTGTAAAATGATGTCTAGGACCCATTTGTCCTTTGTGACAATGTGCCAGTTGTCTGCAAAAAGTGCGGGTTTTCCCCCCAAGGGGGCTGCCAAGAGAGTATTGCTTGACAAGATGAGGTGCAAGTCATTGAGTTTGCCTTCTGGTGGGTTGAGACCTGTCTTCTTCTCCCTTCTGGGTTGGAGTGCCCCATTGGCGAGGTTTATACTGGGCTTGTGGTTGTCCTCTGCCTCTTGGGTGTCTGTATTTACCCCTCTGTGGTCTGTCAGTGGCTGGAAAGGACCAATTTTTTGTTGGCCAGTTTCTGCTGAAGCGAGGGGGTTGTACTTGTAGGAAATCTTTGACTGTCTGCATAGATTTTGCCTTATCTACCATTTTCTTTAAAACTTCTTCTGCTTTAACTCCAAAAAGAACATCTTGCTGTAAGGGAGCATCTAGTAGTTTTGCTTTAACATGATCAGGCAGAGTTTGTTCCTTTAACCAAGCATGCCTACGTATAACAGACCCAGTGACAGCTGCTCTGCAGGAGGCCTCCAAAGAATCAAACCCACATTGTAAGGTATGTTTGCCCACCTGCTCAGTGGCGTGCAACAGATCCTGTACTTCTTTCAATTCAGATTGTTGAGGGAGAGAGGTTATTCTTTGCTTTAACTGAGAGATTAGAAATTGCTGATACTTAAGCATGTGAAATTGACAATTCAGTGCCCTCATAGCTAGTGTGGCTGAGGTGTAAACCTTTTTCCCCCACCTGTCTAGTGCTCTGGAATCCCCTCTCAGAAGGTACTGTGTTTTTAGCCATAGAAGCCTTAGCCCCCTTGGGACCCCGTGAGATAGTCTCTGGGTCAGCTACAGGGCTTTTGTAAAGAAATTTGTGGGAATCAGGCACTCTATAGTATCTGTCTGGCTTAGCCGGAGCAGGAGGTAGAGAGTCTGGGTTGAAACTGGATTCTAAATAGACATCATCCACAATGTCCAAAACTGGTGGGACGGCAAGTGGTCTGTGTTGGGGGAGTAAAAGAAATTCTCTGAGCCTTTTCTTTGAATCAGAGTAGTCCTGACCTTCCCAGTGAAAATGTTCCCTCATAGTGTGTAAAGTTTCCCCAAAGGAGTAGTCTTCAGGAGGAGAAGCTGAGGGAATAGAGTCCTCAGCATCAGAATCTTCATAAGGAGAGAAGGAGTAGTCTTGGTCCTCAGAGGAGTCTGAAGAAATGGACATTTGCTCAGAGGATGCATAATCTTCCTCTTGTCTAGGCCTTTTGTCAGGAGGCGGCTGGGAACCCCTGATTAAAGAAATCAAATCTTCAGCCATTTTGAGCATCTGTTTTTTAGGCATGGGGCCTTGAACAGGAGACTGAAGTGCAGTCCTTTTAGATTTAGAAGGAGTCTTCGACTTAGAAAACGTTTTAATGGTGAGAGTCATCGGTCTGAAAACGCCTTCAGAAACCGATGGCGTTTCTGTAGTACCAACGTCTTTTGTAGCAAAGTCGTCGAAGGGCCTGAAGTAAAAGACTGCGTTGGCCTGGTACATTCCGTCAAAATTTCTGTAGC